>NC_139947.1:50826716-50829216 GCF_963454915.1 Gymnoscopelus microlampas | reverse complement strand
AAATATCCCCTTAATTTTTCCCCCTTAATTTCCCACATTTTGTATTTAATTATTTCAAAAAAATAATAAAAAAATCATGAATTAAAAACAAATTCAGTCATTTTTCAAAACAAATTCATAAATAAAAACCCCAAATCTAAGAAATTCCATAAATTCGAAAACAAATGTTTGAGAACTAGTGAACATTGTAGATCTGCTATTTTCACTAGTTTGGGTCCTGGGCAGACGTCTTAATTTATTTTGGGTCTCGAGTTAAAACGTTTGGGATCCACTGCTCTTGCCTACTGATAGCTTTTCCCCTGGACACGAGGAACTAATAGTGAGACTGTTTCCATTGAACGTGCAGGTTATGTGATTGTAGGAAATAAAGGCAGCATGGCGGCCTTCGGCTTTTGGAGTAACAATATATTTCATACAATGACGCAACCTCAGCCTGCTGTAAAATGATACTACTGTGTAATAAATAATAACAGTTAATGTAACTCAGCGAGTGACCAAAATGTTCCATTTATGCATATACACTCTCGGGATACATTTACACTTAAGATGTGATTGTGTTGTAGCTACAGACCTGTCAGAGTCTAGTGTGCCTCTAACCTTTTTAAATAATACAAAGGTCATAGCAAAACACAGAAACATTGGAAGTGATGTCAGTTATTTAGTCAGTTTTTTTTATTATTTTTGTATTAAATTGTTTTCGACAGTGCCATTGCTCGATTAAATGTAATGTAGTGGTGGCAAATGTATTAAATTAAATGTAGTGGTGGTATAGCGCACCTATAGCCTGTGATGTGGAGCTAGAAGCCATTGTTTTTGCTTTAACCTTGCCCTCAAATGACACCCATACCTGCTGAATTGTTTTTAACAGGGTATTAACAGGCTGGCTTGCCCTTGAAATTACACCCCGGCACCAAGTCATTATATGGAATTAAGGCCTATGCATGGGTTTGGTTGGCTGGTGGGAGATTAGACTGTATTGTGCATTTCGAACCGTCTAAAACTGTAACTGAATTTAAGAGAATTAGGCTGCTATTGTGCACGTGCATCAACAAAGTGGATGCTGTTATTATTCGACCGGGTTTTTTTAATATTGTTTTTAAATAGCATATAAGTGGGCCTGCACTCTATTTATTGGACTTGATTTGGATAACAGGCCCCTTTCACTTAATTTGATGTGTAAGGCCACCATCCTTTTCCATGAATATATTGATTTGTATTCCTCTATTTCTAATATTAAAACATTATTTGTATTTCAAACGGTTTCTCTCTCTCTCTCTCTCTCTCTCTCTCTCTCTCTCTCTCTCTCTCTCTCTCTCTCTCTCTCTCTCTCTCTCTCTCTCTCCCTCCCCATCGTTGATTGAACAAAGACGTTGAAACGAACGAAGGACAGAGCAGTCAAAGCTGTTTTAGGATGAAACCGGTGCAGCAGCGTTGCTCTCAATTAGCTTGACTGGGACGCACGATGGAGTTTGCAAATGGCCTCTTTATCAAACGATCGTGCGATTTACTACTAGAGATTCTAAACAAGACATGATGTGGCTATTGTTTCAGCCCCAACATCATGCAGCCTGATGTGATCTACATTACAAAAGAAAGCCATTAACGAATGGAAGTCAGTCATACATATAGTATAAGGCCTAATGGCTCCCCATGGCCAAAACATGAGGACGTGTTATAATGCAAAAACATATAATAACAGCCTACAATTAAATAAGAATGACTGATATAGTAGCCTATTAAGTCCAAGCACAGTCTATAGTATATCCACGACGGGTTATTTTAACATCCTTTGTTCACTTGTCTTACTCTAGCAGCTGTATATGGATGGATCCATGCAACCACTGTAGTAGGTCCAGCATCTCATCTTCATGGCAGGCAGAGTCACTCCAACACTAGAACCAGCATCCATCATTCTGGGATGGGGAAACATTAGCCCCCCCCCCCCCCCAAAAAAAAAATAGCAGATCTACAAGCTCTTTTTGGCGAAGAGGTTTGGGTGTGTAAGCGGTCCAAGTAGTAGGAGAGCCATGCAGCTCAGGTCCAGTGTTTAGGCTGGAGGATGTAGAAGTGGTTAAAAATAGCCTCCATGTCTCTTGTAGGCCTGCATGCTCCACTAAACCCCCCCCCCCCCCCCCCCCAAAAAAAATAGTAGATCTACAAGCTCACAAGGCATGCTGCCTTGTGAGCTTGTAGATCTACTATTTTTCGGGGAAGAGGTTTGGTGTAAAAGGGTCCAACAGGAGAGCCAGGTCCAGGTTTAGGCTACTAACAACAACAAAGTCTGGAGGGTGTAAGAAGTGGTTCAAAAATAGCCTCCAAAAAAATTGCCGAGGTACAAGCTCACAAGGCATGCTGCCTTGTGAGCTTGTAGATCAGCTATTTATTTTGTGAAGAAGAGGTTTGGTGTGTAAGCGTTCCAATAGGAGGAGAGGTCCAGTTCTTTAGGCTACTATAACAGCAAGAGGATGTAAGAAATGGTTGAAAAATAGCCTCCATGTCT
>NC_139947.1:50809216-50821716 GCF_963454915.1 Gymnoscopelus microlampas | reverse complement strand
ACCTGAGGCCGATTACAAATGTCTTTTTTTTTAAACAGTTTTCTGAAAAACCTACGTTGCTATATCAGTGTTTCTCAAACTGTTTCATGTCAAGGATCCCCAAAATGATATGTTATTTGGCCGTGGACCCCCCCCCCCCCCACCTCAATATATGTTGTTCCAGGGACCCCCAGAAGCAAAGATTTGAGTAAAACGTTTTTGCTTTTAAAAATATAAATATATATTCAAAGATTTGTCACAAATGTTCTCGATTTTCCCAAAATAGCAGATCTACAAGCTCATAGCGTGTCACTTCGTGCCACGCTATGAGCTTGTATGTCTACTATTTTTGAATATGTGCTATATAATAGCTAAAATCTAAAATGACACAGATGCTTTCCTGGATTTAATGGGACTCGTTCACCTCGTTTGTCTCACAGTAATAACACACACACACACACACGCACGCGCACGCACACACACACACACACGCACGCGCACGCGCACGCACACGCACACACACACACACACACACACACACACACACACACACACGCACACGCACACACACGACACAAAGTAGGGATGCACCGATATGGTAAATTCTGGGCATACCGATTTTTAAAAATAACAATTTGGCCGATCGCCAATACCGATATTCGTTGTAATTTATTCCCCCCTTTTTGTGCCAGGGGGGGGGGAACAAATAAAGCTTCATTATGAAACATAACTGTTCCAAATCTGCAGCTTGGTATAGGCTCTAGATAACCAACACACCGACGTAGCCAAGGCAAAATAAATGCATCACAACAATAGATAAATATTGGCTACTGCCGTCGTTGAATGTCAATTTACAATTTACAATGTAGGCATTTAGTAGACGCTCTTATCCAGAGTGACTTACTGTAAGCAAGGTAAACACAGACATAGAACGCAGAGACACAGTGCAGTGCCTCAGTAAACTAGGATCACAGGTAAAAGAACCTAGCATCAGTCTAAACAATACTACTGTCAAAAAATTAAAAAAAGTAAAGGGGATATACCTGATATGCTGTTGTTGTTAAAATAAGTGTTAAATAGAGCAGGTAAACAATTTACCTTATTTGCCGATATGCCGATGGCAGTCAGCAAGCCAACACACACACACACACACACACACACACACACACACACACACACACACACACACACACACACACACACACACACACACACACACACACACACACACACACACACACACCACACACACACACACACACACACACACACACACACACACACACACACACACACACACACACACACACACACACGCAGGCAGGCAGGTTGCAAAGACAAAAGTGTTAATTAATACAGAACAGAATCTTTAAAGGCCTCTTGAACTGGACAGTGCATATCAGTGGTGCTTTGCCTTGCAGATTCTACACGATCAATAATATTGATCCACTTGATCAGCGAGGTGAGATCCATTACTAATGTACGAGGTCTGAACAATGTCCTCCACTATTGGTATTGATTGTTTGTGGCACGCAGTGAGAGTCCTCAGTGGTAATTTAATCCAGAGAGTGTAAAAAAAAATTGTGTGTATGTGTGTGTGTGTGTGTGCGCACGTGTGTATATGTGTGTGTGTGTGTGTGTGTGTGTGTGTGTGTGTGTCTCTGTGTGTGTGTGTGTGTGTGTGTGTGTGTGTGTGTGTGTGTGTGTGTGTGTGTGTGTGTGTGTGTGTGTGCGTGCGTGCGTGCGTGCGTGTGTGTGTGTGTGCAAGTGAGTGTGAGTGCGTGTAGTTGTGCATGTTTGTGTGTGTGTGTGTGTGTATTTACTGACAAGAATCCCCCCCATTATAATTATTCAGATTTAGATTAGTGTGCAATTCTGATAATATTTGATATTGTGTCTGTCTTTACACAACGGAATTAATGACATTGCTTTATGCGTAAAGTGTGTTCTATTAGTGTGTGTGTGTGTGTGTGTGTGTGTGTGTGTGTGTGTGTGTGTGTGTGTGTGTGTGTGTGTGTGTGTGTGTGTGTGTGTGTGTGTGTGTGTGTGTGTGTGTGCATGTGTATAGGAATGTTTGTACCAATGGGAAGGCTTCATTCATCCATTCTATGCATTTTATTAGCTTGCACAATGATTGACATTGTAACCCAGTCAGACGGCTGACAGCAAAATCCTGAGCGTCAACTTAACTGTGAGAAGTGTAAAAATAGAACAATAAGGGTGTGTGTGATGTTCCCACACAGAGTACAGTGAATGTTTGGATACACTGAATCACTAACTGCCTTTCTCTGAATCCAATGCTGCTGGCTGACTGTGAAAAAGTCAAATTCGGAGTGCACACCAGTGTTCATTTTGACAGCAAATTTTGATTTAGTCATAGTCATAGTCTTTTGAATCAAATTCCATTCAGTTGTAGTCTTATTTTAGTCATCTGAAATGTTTTACTGTTAATCTAGTTTTAGTCGACTACATATCATAAGATTATAGTCGACTAAATCTACAGTCGATTTAGTCGTCTAAAATGTATTTTGGCGGTGCCTTGATGGCGTCGTAAATGGCTGATTTTACACTTGGTTGCATGCTGAAAATAGCCGATCTACAAGCCCACAACGCGCCGCGAGCTTGTAGATCTGCTATTTTCAGCGCAACCAAACATAAAATGACTTGTCTTTTAGTTCGACTCGATCTCTTCTCCACTAGATCCCTCACTAACATTTCAGTTTTTATTTGTTGACAAAATTGTCAATATATTTAGTTATAGTAGTTTTAGTCATTGTTGCCTAGTGTTTATTTCGTTTTTATTTCGTTTTCGTCAGTGAAAAAGGTAGTCGACCAACATTTTTCGTCATAGTTTTAGTCGACGAAATCAACACTGGTACACACAGTGAAATTATCAGTGTTAAAGGAGTAGTTCACGCAAAAAAATGACTTATTTTCTATCAATTACACACCCCATGAAGCACTGAATTCATGGAGATT
Source organism: Gymnoscopelus microlampas (assembly GCF_963454915.1). Taxonomy (NCBI): domain Eukaryota; kingdom Metazoa; phylum Chordata; class Actinopteri; order Myctophiformes; family Myctophidae; genus Gymnoscopelus; species Gymnoscopelus microlampas. Next base: position 50,818,758 of record NC_139947.1, on the reverse strand, counting down.
TGTTTCGTTTTTGTCGCATTCCTGAGACAATCATTTGATGAGCGGCCGAGACTCAAATGCAGGTCATTTGAGTCTCCTCCTACCGGAGAGACCGCCGGTCATCAAATTATTGGCTCAGGAATGAGACAAAAACCAACAAATCTCCACAAATTCAATGCTTCGTGGGGTGTGTAATTGATAGAAACAAATCTTCTCTTCTCGAGGGGTCCGCATTATCATTTTGTGGGAGAACCACTGATGTAGAAGGTATTTGTAGAATCGGCCTCAGGTTTTAATGGGTTAATTTAACTCTCAGAGTTAAAGGAGGTATACCTGATATTTTGTTGTTAAAATAAGTGTTAAATAGAGCAGTGATTATATCTCCATTTAACACACTGAACAAACACTCAGTAATTCAGTAGGGGGTCTCCCTGTCTCTCCAGCTCTTATAGAGAATCCATACCCTGACACCTGACAAACAAGTGAAACCTGAAGTGATAAAAAAAAAAAATGAGCAGACAATATTGGAATTGGAACACTATACATCTGAAGCTGGTAAATGGGCCTTTCTCTGCTGAAATTGGTGACCCAGTGTTTATTAAGGAGCTGGAGAGCTGGGAAACCCTCTAGCACTCTTTATTCTATAGCAATATATCTGAATATAGAGCTTTAACTTATTCATAAAAAAACTCATCACTTACACTAAATTTAAACGTCCACTCAGGGTTAAACACACACACACACACACACACACACACACACACACACACACACACACACACACACACACACACACACACACACACACACACACACACACACACACACACACACACACACACGATCACGACGGCGTTCCCCATACATCCACAGGCCGTGACTAAAGCTCATTTTATACTCTGTCGTTCGCCGGCGTTGTTGCACCGTGAATAGCAGATCTACAGCCCCCCCCCCCCCCCCCCCGGTCAACTCTGTAGGGTTGAAGTGGTTTCACCCTTCACCTCAACCCAAACATTATTAGGGAATGACATTAATTGACTGATTGATTGATTGATTGAACACTTTATTAACATTTTTTCATAAAGGTACAGTGGTATGATTGTGCTAAAATGATAACACATGGAGGAGTAGAGAGAGAGAGAGAGAGAGAGAGAGAGAGAGGGGCAGGCTGACAGACAGACAGACAGACAGACAGACAGACAGACAGACAGACAGACAGACAGGCAGGCAGGCAGACAGGCAGGCAGGCAGGCAGGCAGGCAGACAGACAGACAGACAGACAGACAGGCAGGCAGACAGACAGACAGACAGACAGACAGACAGACAGACAGACAGACAGACAGACAGACAGACAGACAGTCTGCAAGGTTTATATTTTTATATCAGGGTTATAAATATTATTATTAAAATCTTAGTGTTTTGCCAATCATTTGGGGGACCGCTTGCTATATACTCCAGACCCCCGGCCCTCAGGTTGAGAATCACTGGTATATGTAGCATGACCCCTGTGACCTCTCCCATCCCCCACCACTCTTTGCTGATTGGGTGTAGAGCCCCCCCCCCCCAGTCAAGAGGTTTGGCCCTGGGAAGGTTTTTGCATACAGCTGAGCTCAGTTCCACCGACAGGGATGAGTCATGGCTACAAATAATGTCCCCCCAAAAAACAAACAAACAAACAAACAAAATCTATTATCTTTGTTGCTTGTATTTCTTCCTGAATTCTATATCATTTATAACAGTGCTTCTCAAACCTTTTCATGTCAAGGGCCCCCAAAATGATATGTATTTGGCCACGGACCCCCTTCTCAAAATCTTTGCTTCTGGGGGTTCCAGGGACCCCCAGAAGCAAAGATTTTGATTTACAAATGTTCGCTTTATAAAATATGTATTCAAAGGTTTGCACACATTTTCACGGTTTAAAAAAAAAAAAGCAGATCTACAAGCTCATAGCGCGGCACTCGGTGTCGCGCTATGAGCTTGTATATCTGCTATTTTTGAATAGCCAAAGTATAAAAGGTTAAGATTATTGTGACGCTATATTAACTAATTGTGTTGGGGACCCCCTGGTACCCCCTCAAGGACCCCTGGGGGTCCCCGGACCCCACTTTGAGAAGCAATGATTTGTAAGATGCGTTATGCTTAATGGGGCATGCATGAAACTCTAGGGTAATTTTGTGGTTTGTTTTCTGACTTGAAGGGTTCGATGCAGCTAATCAAATTAGACTCAGGTTTAGGTGAGTCAGTGTGTGCAGTGCTGCATTCAGACTGGCAATAAGCTACAAAGCTAAAGGCTACAATTCATTTTCAAATGGAAGCCAGTGACATGAAGATACAGTCCAAGTTTAGCTGGCTTCAACTGCAGCTACAAAGCTATAAAATGAGCACGTGTTATTTAACCATTTCCTCCCACTTTCTCTCTTCACACACTTCTTGCTTTCAATGGGCGTTAAAGGAGGAGTTCACCCAAAAAAGTACTTATTTTCTATCAATTACACACCCCATGAAGCCTTGATTTCATGGATTTATTTTTGTTTTTGTGGCATTCCTAAGCCAATAATTTGATGACCGTGTGTATTTCCAGTAGGAGACACAAATAATCTACTTTGTGTCTCCTACCGGATACATTAGCCGGTAGGAGACGGGAATCAAATTAGTAGCTTAGGAATGCGACAAAAACAAAAATAAATCCATGGATTCAAGGCTTCATAGGGTGTGCAATTGATAGAAAACAAGTCATTTTTTGGGTGAACTCCTCCTTTAAACTAATTATTTCTGTCAGCCAGTTCTGTGTTCTTTTTAAACCAACACTCATACTTTCCTTTATATTTTTCTTGCTCGTCGGACGTATGCCTGTGCAGCGCCCACACTGTCAGATACAAATGACACAAAGATACACAGCATATCTGTCGCGTTGTATCTGAAGTTAAAACTAGCTCTTATTTGTAGCTTTGTAGCTGTTGTGGCAGCTACAAACGACAAACTTCATGTTGTTGGCTTCCATTGGAAATGAATGGTAGCCTATAGCTTTGTATCTTCATGTCACGACTTCTAAGGAAAATGGATGGTGGACTGTAGCTTTGTATCTGCCAGTGTGAACAGAACACAGCTTAAGCATTGATAATACTGTTGTCTAGTGTCTCTGGACACAAATCCAACCCATTATTAATTGTATTATCTGCAGATTATGATGCTTACTAGCCTGCCATGTTTTCTGTACTATAGTTCTTAACCTAAGGAAATCAGCGTAGGGTTTCATGGTTCCCTTTAATGTTGCAGTTTACATTTTGTAAAAATAATATGCCAAAATAGCACAAAACTGAGAATTGCTGTGATATGAAATTAATGTTGGAAGGTCTAGAAAGGTGACCCTGGACTGGAGGTTGGAAGGCCAGAGGTCTAAGACAGTGGTTCTCAAAGTGGATTCCCCCCAAAAATAGCAGAGCTATAAAAGAGTTTTGGAACATATTGAAAATGAATCATTTAGATTATTATTATTAATATTTTTACATGAATATTTTCTTCTGGGGGTCCGTGGCACAAAACCTTTTCAAACTGGCCTAAGAGTTAATGTCATTTTTTATACCGTGACTCTAAATCATTTGTGTTGTGTGTTGTAGGAGCTGGACAGTGACAGAGACCAACAGAGACCTGGAGAAAATCAATGTCTTTCTGAAGGAACAGCAAGTTTGCATCACTCACAGGCAGGGTTCCATTGTGAAAACAAACAAACAAACAAACAAACATAGAGGGATGAGGAAGCACTTCTTCGTATGACAATTAGCCCAAAAAGACAGCTATTGTTGAATACAAAATTAAATAATTGGAAATGTTTGACAAGTTTGCCCCAAAATAAGGATGCCAGGGTTAATGTGGTTAACATAGTCTTTTCATAATAATAATTGATACATTTTGATATTGTCAAACATCAATATCAAACATATCAGACAGTCTGACAGGGCTAGAATATAGGTTACAGCAGGGGTCTTCAACAGGGGGTCCGGGACCCCTAGGGGGTCCTCAGAGTTACTACAGGGGGTCCGCCAAATCTTTGTGTGATATGATTTATTTTTTTTACATTAACCACTTGAACCCTAACATCCCTTTTCTGAGGAGAACTTTAGCCAAAAATAGCCGATCTACAAGCTCACAACGCCTCGCGCTGCGAGGCGTTGTGAGCTTGTAGATCGGCTATTATTTGGCAAAGAGGTATAGGTGTAGAGGGGGAAAAAGAGCAGACCAAGTAAACAAAAAAAGTTTAATCTGAAACACAATTTTATACAATATAGAGGGGGTCCCTGCTTCATCTCTCTCTCAGCTAGGGGGTCCTTGGCCTGAAGACCCCTGGGTTACAGTATATGTGTCAATATCAGGTCGTGCTATCATCTGCTATTATGCAGTATGTGGTGGGGGGGACACTTTCAGCCTACTTCTCTGTTACATTTTATTATAATACATATTATACTGTGTTTACCTGAATAATTATTGGAGCATTTTTGATCAATTTAAAGATGACTCCCCTGTAACTAGATACTGTATATCATTGATGTATCACAGTCTGTTTAGTTGGGAACCTTGCAACAATACATTTCCAATAAATAAAACCGTTGTATAGTATCACCTACAGAAACTGCGTTGTTGTATTTTGTAAAGACTTTCAGTGTGTTTCAATTCACTTTAACCTTAACTCTATGACTTTAAACTATAATAAAATGATTACCGAACATTATATATTTCACACATTTTAAGTTATTATTATTAAATTATTGCTGGATTCTGTGCATGTGTTCAGACATGCCCATGATTGGGTGGGAGGTAATGGGTGACAAATGTGTATGGATCAGGCTATGGTCACCTAGTGGGTGGGGGGGCTTTGTACTGGTTAGGGATTCACAATGGGATTCACAATGTATCGCTGTTGTCGGGCAGAATCCTAATTATCTCCATATTCTAACTTTTTGTGTTCATAAATTCATATAACAACACAGTCTCATAAAACGCCCTACTTGATCTCACAGCGTCACACAAAAATATTAAAAGTAGCAGATCCACAAGCTTGAAACATGGCACGAAACGTGACGTGAATTGACGCGTTTCGAGCTTGTAGATCTGCTACTTTTGGTATCTTTGAATTTGAATCCTGATAAGTGGACAAATGAGGTTTTCCACCTGACAGAGACATCATCATCCAATATCAACATGCATATGTCACCAAATGAATGCACATATCATATTTCAAATATACAGAGGAGGTTTTTGTTGGAATGGAAATATGTTGTTGGAATAGAAATATACAGTAGGCCTAATCCATTTCTTTCTTCTTAATGTTTTCAGTGTGTGCATATGGTAGGCTATTTATTGTCTGGGTTCTATGTTGTCAGAAAACCTAGGCATTGAGGGGCAATGCCCACCCAGATTAGACTTTGTGCCCCCCCAGTCCAGATTGGCCAGTAGTACCCTACCCCACCCTTATTTTAATATGTTTTACAGGTGTTAAATAAATATATATGTTCTTTTTATGTTCTGTGTGATTGTTATCAATATATACATTTACAAATGAATTAATAGTTTAATGAAAATGCAATAACAAAAGGTAAACTGGCTGGCACTGATCCGAGTCGGATTTGTTTTGATGTAGCACACATGACACACGACGTAACCTACCTGTGTGTTGTGCATGCAGCACCTAAGTGTGAAAACTAGTAATATACACAAGGAAGTGGCTCAAAACGCTGCAAAAAACGGCACCATCTTGTCCTTTCACACCTGAAAAATCTGACCCACCACCGTCCGAATGTCAGGCGATAATTACTATTGACAAAGATGATGAAGATTGTGAAACTATGCCCCAGTGTCTGTCGTTGCGGGGAGTTCAAACGCACCCCGGCTCCCGCTGAAACTTCCAGAGCCCCCACAGGCACAGCAGTTTGGACCAGAGCCCCCTGTGTACATACTTCTCCTCCGAGACACCAAATCAGGTGAAATGGGATAAATATCCGAGCATTATTTACAGTACTAGATAGAAACGCTCGTTTGTGAGTTCATGGTGTCATGGTAGCCCTGCAACGTCACATCATGACAGTTATGACGAAACTTCAACCTGGTGTTTGCACTTTCTCCATTTACGGCCCGTACATCTACTTAAACGTTCATATTTCAAATATAAAGTGCTTACTTTATAGCCACGGACGTTGCAATTATATACGGCTCCTCAAAAGTACCCGTATATTCTGTGTTGTTCAATAAAAAGCATTTTAATCCGATCGGCGGCCATTTTCTCATAGTTATAATGTATCAGAGTGCAATACACCTTCCAACCGATAGGGCAACGGTCACCTAGTGGAAAGCATGGAGAAAATTCGAATAAAATGGCCACCGATCGGATTCAAATGCTTTTTATTTAACAGTACGGAAGATACGGGTACTTCTGAGGGCCCGTACATAATTGTAACATCCGTGTCCATGGGATAAGCACTTTATATTTGGAATATGAACGTTAATGTATAGATGTACAGGCTGTAATGGAGAAAGTGCCAAAAACAGGTTGAAGTTCAGCCATGACGCTCGTGACGGACGAGCGTCGTGTTAGGGAACTTTGACCAACTTTTCCTCCCGTCGTGGAGGTGGTGACATTAAGACACTATAGGCATATAAATTAATGCTCAACATAGTAGCATTTGTTGTTGTTGGTGCATAGCTTTTTTAACATTTTCCTCCCGCCGTGGAGATGGCGAAATTATATGATTATAATTTATAATGCTCAACATAATTTATTTTATTTGTTGCTGTTGGTGTGATAGTGTTTCCACAGTATGTGTTGCTTTTTTGTGTATAGTTATTGTTTACAATTCAATTCAAAGGGCTTTATTGGCATGAGAAAACATACGTTTACATTGCCAAAGCAAAAAGCACAAGTTTACAGTGGGTCTATCTACATTATATGAAGGCTGTTATTATGTGCACAGTACCTTTTCTTTTTTTTCTCCCGCCGTGGAGATGGTGACATTACATTAACACATTATAATGCTATAATTGTATTTGTTGTTGGTGCATAATTGTAGCCTATACTTGTAGCCTTTTTCAGAGCACTTTCACTGTGTTGTTGAGCATTTGCTTGCTATATAGTGTTGAAAAATAAAGTGGCCCCCTTGGAAAAATGAACGCCCCCCTGCTGATTACTGTCTGGAGCCGAGACATATATTTTTGTTGGAATGGAAATATGTTGTTGGAATAGAAATAGGCCTAATCCATTTCTTTCTTCTTAATGTTTTCAGTGTGTGCATATGGTAGGCTATTTATTGTCTGGGTTCTATGTTGTCATAAAGCCTAAGGCAGAAAGACATTTAAACTGTGTACAATATTTGTTTACTCAAGAGTCATATCGTCATCACAATATTCAACAATGTTATCGCATATCCCATGTTTTCCTAATATTGTACACGATAATGGTTATTATCGTTTATTGCAATAAAAAAAAACACAATAATCGTTAATATCGTTAATCGTCACAATATCGTCCCATCCCTAATGATGCAGCACTAGTACTGGTAGCACATGGTACAGGTTGTACAGTGGGCAGAGTAGTGCAGTGGTTCATGTCAGGGACCCCCAATTTGATATGTATTTGGCCGCGGAAAAAAATCCGCTCCCAAAACCCATTTGATTAATGGCGTTTCAACGTTTCAACCATATAGGTCTTCATATGTTTTGCCTGATGAAGACCTATAAGGTGGAAACGTTGTGCCGTTGGGCCTAAATACATGCAGGTACAAGATGTGCCCACAATCTCCTCTGTGAAGTGTGCCAGGGACCCCCAGAAGAGAAGTTCTGTGTTCAATTCAAATAAAATAAAAAACGTTTGAGATTTTTCCAAAAATATCAGATGTACAAGCTTGCAGTGCGTCACTCCATGAGGCGCTGCGAGCTTGTACATCTGCTATTTTTAATAGCTGAATGTATAAAATATGGATAGCCTAAAGTGGTTGAAATAATTGTGATGCTGTATTAACACATTTTGCTGGGGGACCCCCTGGAGCCCCTCCTCCAAGGACCCCTGTTTGGGGGGGGGTCCACTTTGAGAACCACTGGAGTAGTGCAGATATCTGGGTGGAAGTCCTCTCCTCAGAGCAGAGCGGTGTCCAGCCATAAGGAGATTAGAGATGATTGGTTTTATTGACTGGGGCCTTACGCTGCGGTGCTTATCACAGACCTCTCTCTCTCTCTCTCTCTCTGTGAACACACAGCCACTTCTTTTGTCTGCCCCCCCCCCCCCCTTTCATTGTTCCTCACCCTCCCTCCCCAATGCACGAGACCCCAGGCCGCCGGCGGCGGGGGCCGGCGTTCGTTGATATGAATTTGATACGACAGTAAAAAGGCGCCAATTATGTACACATACATGCAAGGACCACCCCCCCCGCCCCCCCCCCCCCCCCCCCCCCGCTCTCTTACTGTACATAACGTGGCCCCGTGGTGAGCTTGTAGGTCGGCTATGTTTTGCCGGCCGCTCGACACCGCCCCCACGATACGGTACGACAGAGCATGAACCAGGCCTGAGCGATAAGGCCCCGGTGATGATGATGATGATGATGATGGCGGTTGGACCTTTTTGAAGGGGGTTTCGAGGGTGGGGGGGGGAGATAATTTGCTGTAAGACTCTGGACTGGAGTCTATTATTTCCCCCTGATCCTCGTGGCAGAAACCTTGTATCTCCATATTTCTTTGTGTGTTTTTTTTTTGTCTTTAGGTTTTTGTCTTCCATAAATGAATGCCCCACTTCTTCATCGTACTACAGTGTCATAGAAAAGTAGCAAAAAAATTGCCGATCTACAAGCTCACAAGCTCAGTTGTGAGCTTGTAGATCTGTTATTTTTGTGTATATCATTATTAATATGTGTGTGTGTGTGTGTGTGTGTGTGTGTGTGTGTGGGGGGGGGGGTTATAAATACTGAACGAATAGAATTAAAGCAGCACAATGCAACGTTCCTCTTCTACGCTGGATTTGCACAAGTGCCTGCACAAGTGCTGACAATTCTTTTTTTCTTTTTTTTACCATTGAGCTAGTAGAGCCCGGCTGCTTGCTCAGGGGATAAATGTAATCTTGACCATCAGGTCAAAATGTATTGTCAGATCCTGTGTCTATAGGTGAGACATGACCTTTGACACGATCTAAATGTCTCAATAGAAGAGCAGGGAGAAAAAATAAAACCACCCCCATGTTATATTGCAGGGGTCTTCAACGTTTTCAGGCCAAGGACCCCCTAGCTGAGAGAGAGATGAAGCAGGGACCCCCTCTATATTGTATTGATTTTTTACTTTTTTTCCCCTCTACACCTATACCTCTTGTAGATCTGCTATTTTTGGCTAAAGTTCTCCTCAGAAAAGGGATGCTAGGGTTCAAGTGGTTAAGGTAAAAAAAAAATCATATCACAGGCCTATATACAGATTGGACAATCTTTTATTTTATTCATAAAAAAAAGTAGTGCATATAGTGCTGCTTTAACAAGAGTGTGTGACTTAATAACAACCACATTGGATCCATGGGGAAACACAGGTTCTTTTTTTCTCCA
>NC_139947.1:50799216-50804216 GCF_963454915.1 Gymnoscopelus microlampas | reverse complement strand
CTCTCAGAGTTACAGACCCATAAGGGTCCATTTGGTTCCTGTCCATCATTTAGCTGGGGACCCCCTGGAACCCCCTCAAGTACCCCTGGGGGTCCCCGGACCCCACTATGAGAACCAATGAGCTAGAAGACTTGTCTAGGTCCAGTTGCAAATTATAGACAGCAAGACAGGTGCTCTTTTATGGTGGCTTTGAAGGAGGATAGAGAGTCACACTTTTTGATGGCTGGTGGTCGGGTATTCCACATTGCGGTGGCATAATATATGAACGAATTAATTCCCATGTTTGTGCCGAATCTGGGGGGGATGAGATCAGTGGAGCTCCCTCTGGTGTTGTGGCATGTACGGGGAATTCAGGAAGTGTATACGATCACACATTTAGAACTGTGTCATTTCAGTGAAACTTCAATTCACACTATAAAATCACATCAGGCCGGTTCAATTTATCACCGAGAGGAGATATATACCCCCCTCCCCCTCCCCTCCCCAGGGTGCCTTTTCAACTCCCTAAAGCAGAGGTCTTCAACAGGGGGTCCGGGATCCCTAGGGGGTCCTCAGAGTTACTACAGGGGGTCCGCCAAATCTTTGTGTGATTTTTTACATTAACCACTTCACCCAAGCCATCCCTATTCTGAGGAGAACTTCAGCCAAAAATAGCAGATCTACAAGCTCACAACGCCTCGCGCTGCGAGGCGTTGTGAGCTTGTAGATCGGCTATTTTTGGCAAAGAGTTACAGGTGTCGAGGGGGAAAAAGAGCAGCGAAAGTTTAATCTGAAACACAATTTTATACAATACAGAGGGGGTCCCTAGCTTCATCTCTCTCTCAGCTAGGGGGTCCTTGGCCTGAACACGTTGAAGGCCCCTGATGTAGGCATTTAGCAGGCAATCTTATCCTTATCCTTCAGTAAGCAAGGTAAACACATACATAGAACGCAGAGAGACAGTGTAGTGCCTCAGTAAACTGTATAGGATCACAGGTAAACCAAGAACCTATAGGATCAGTCTAAAAACAATGAACTATTAAAAATAATGATCACATTGAAACTAAAGGATAACCTGGTAAACAACACATCTAGCATCTGTCTAAATAATATGCTATCTAAATTCTTCCATTTTATGTTAACACTCTATGACCGGGAACGCATCTGTGTCATTTTAAGATTTCTTTGGCGAAAATAAAAACAATAGCAGATCTACAAGGCACTCTGTGCCACGGTATGAGCTTGTAGATCTGCTATTTTTGAAAAATCGTGAAAATGTGTGCAAATCTTTGAATATATATTTTCTAAAGTGAACGTTTGTAAAATATTTTGTTCAAAAGCAAAGCAAAGATTTGAGTTACAAATGTTCGATACAAATACAAATGTATTTAAAGATTTGCACAAATGTTCAAGATTCTTCAAGAATAGCAGATATACAAGCACGTCGTAGAGCTTGTATATCTGCTATTTTTGAATAGCCAAAGTATAAAATAATTGTTGCAGCTCAAATCTAAAATGACACAGATGCGTTTCCGGATTGAATGGGTTAATCATGTGTTAACTGCACAATTATTCTCAGCTCAACATCACAAGATTATTACATGGTGTAAAAGAGTGGGAGCATTTGTTTGGTTTTGTGATGATGATGGCTCTCAACGTCGCAGTTACAGTAAGAGTTGGAAGAAGAGGGAAAGAATATCATCTCATTATGTCCATGTTACTTTTCAGGATTTCAATACAAAATAATAATCCGCAAAAATAGCAGATCTACAAGTTCATTCGGGCGTGCGGATCTGCTACTTTTGATGCTTTCGTGTGATGCCGTAGTACAGGGGTCTTCAACGTTTTCAGGACAGGGACCCCCCTAGCTGAGAAAGAGATGAAGCAGGGGACCCCCTCTATATTAAACGTTTGCTGCTCTTTTTTCCCCTCTACACCTATAACTCTTTACCAAAAAATAGCCGATCTACAAGCTCACAACGCCTCGCGCTGCGAGGTGTTGTGAGCTTGTAGATCGGCTATTTTTTAGCTAAAGTTCTCCTCAGAAAAGGGATGCTACTATGCTAGGGTTCAAGTGGATAATGTAAAAAAAAAAAAAATCCTATCACACAAAGATTTTGGCGGACCCCCTGTAGTAACGCTGAGGACCCCCTAGGGGTCCCGGACCCCCTGTTGAAGACCCCTGCTGTAGTATGATCAAGTATGATCACGTTACGAAAAAGTTAGAATATGGAGATATGAGGTTTCTGCCCGACAACAACGATATATAAAGTCCATAAGGTGCAAGATAAAATAATTAGTAAGGGACAGATGGCACAATGTAAGGCAGGAACGCTTCTTGTGTATATTAGATGGAAAGCATATCCAGCATGGTATTAAAAAAGAAGCAGCCTTTATTGCCTTATTGCCATACGTCTATTGATATACAGTGAAAAATAGTGCATTTATTTACCAACATATCCACCCGTATATTTGTCTAAATGGCATGTCTTTGTTCACAGAACAGCGGTGTATATAGTCTCTCTCTCTCTCTCTGTCTGCTTGTGTATGGCTGCCTGGATGGCTGATGAGCTATAGGCACCATATCGCCACGGCGACCTGAGGCGCAAGCTAATGTTCTCTCTCCATCTCGGCATTCATTCTGAGCACAGACCCAGCCGCTCCGGTCGTCAGGGAAAAGATGCCTCTCGGTTGCCGTGGAAACCATGCCTCCCAAGCATGCTTTGTGAGAGTGACAGAGAGAGAGAGAGAGAAGGTGTGACACGGGAGTGGGGGCGAGCGAGCGAGTGTGCGTGCGTGCGTGTGTGTGTGTGTGTGTGTGTGTGTTATTATACTTGTGATGGCCAAACGTCCCCACAAGTATAGGACAATTTTAGGAACAGACATTGTGAGGACCATTTTCCTTTCCAAGATAACTGGTTTGTTATGGTTTAAAAACATATTTTTAGAGATAGGCTACGTTTACGATTAGGAAAAGATTCAGGTTAGGATTAGGATTAGACATTTAGAGGTTAGGTTGGGGAATCAGGATTAGAGTTAAACCTGATTTATATACTTAGTTTCGTGCCGGGGTCTTGCACCGGCAAAAAATAGCCGATCCACAAGCTCACAACGCGTGGCAGTTCGACACATCTGCTATTTTTCACCTTTAGTCTCACTTTTTAAACAGCATTAATAAAATCGCTGTCCTAAAATGTTGATGTCCTCTCGAGTACAGTAATACAAAAACCTGTGTGTGTGTGTGTGTGTGTGTGTGTGTGTGTGTGTGTGTGTGTGTGTGTGTGTGTGTGTGTGTGTGTGTGTGTGTGTGTGTGTGTGTGTGTGTGTGTGTGTGTGTGTGTGTGTGTGTGTGTGTGTGTGTGTGTGTGTGTGTGAAAGGACATGTTGTGAAGCTGGCCTGGCCCTCTAAAAAGACTCCCTCCTCTATTCAGACACACGGGGGCCTAAATGCGATGGAGAAATGCTTTTTTGTTGTTTTTGGTTTTTGTTTCTTTCATCTCTTCCTCTTGGCTTTTTTCTGCATGGCCAAGTTAAAGGGGCATGAAATCCTATATAGTCTGATTTTGTAGTTTGTTTTCCACTTCAGGTTAAAAAGAAGCTACAGCAGGGTAAAAAAATATGGCAGGTTTTTTACCTTGCCATGACCTTACACAGTGATGTAAGCAACACAGCTGCAGCTAATCACATTAATAATGGGTGTGTTAGATGTTAGGTGTGTGTCTAATACTGTCCACCCAGTGGTGGAAAGTAACTAAGCACATTTACTTAAGTACAATTTTGAGGTATTTGTACTTTACGTGAGTATTTCCAATTTCCAATACTTGTACTTCTACTGCACTACATCTCAGAGGCAAATATTGTACTTTTACTGCGCTACAATTATTTGAAAATGTACTTACTTACTTTTCAGATATAAATTATTGAATTATGAAACATACATTAACCACTTTAGCCCAATTTTATACATAGGCTAATTGAAAGTAGCAGATCTACAAGCTCACAACGTGTCGCGATGCGACGCGTTGTGAGCTTGTAGATCTGCTATTTTTGGCTAAAGTTCTCCTCAGAAAAGGGATGCTAGGGTTCAAGTGGTTAAGGTAAAATAAAAAAATCACACAAAGATTTGGCAGACCCCCTGTAGTAACTCTGAGGACCCCCTACGGGTCCCGGACCCCCTGTTGAACACCCCTGACCTACTCAAACAACGTATGGGGCAGAAAATGTCTTCAAATTGCGGTCCGTGGCTAAATACATGTACATTTTGAGGGACATGAAAAAGTCAATTTTCAATGGCTGCTGTTTCCAAATTGGAGTGAATAGAAGATATGATGCAATCGCCTCTGTGTTCAAAGTCTCAGTCGAATGCACAGTAAAATCCTCAGTGTTCATTTAACTCCAAAGAGCGTTGCCGCGGGGTCCACTTGGTTCTGTTTGGCAGCGCTCTGCTCAGAGTCACATTTACACTGAGGATTTTCACTGTGTGGAAAAAGCAAGAAGAGCAAATCATTACAGCTGTGGAAAAGCTGTAATCTGGCTGTTAAGGGTATAGAACAAGTATAGGCCGAGCGCTTGCCGTGATTGGTCACAGCCATGGCGGCCTGTGTGCCCCCGCCCCCCAAACCCCCCCCCCCCTTCTGTGCTCGCCCATGCGAGGCATTTGTAGAGTGTGTGTGTGTGTGTGTGTGTGTGTGTGTGTGTGTGTGTGTGTGTGTGTGTGTGTGTGTGTGTGTGTGTGTGTGTGTGTGTGTGTGTGTGTGTGTGTGTGTGTGTGTGTGTGTGTGTGTGTGGAGGACAGGAGTGTGGCCCCTGAGAGGCCTCCAGTCTGTCTCTCCTTTCCAGAGAGTGCATCGAGTGTCACTTTGTGTATCGTTGTTGTCGGGCAGAAACCTCTTATCTCCATATTTTCACTTTTTTGGTTTTTCGTTGATCATACTACAGCTTCACACAAAAGTAGCAGATCTACAAGCTCGAAACGCGTCGCTTCGCGCTGCGTTTCGAGCTTGTAGATCTGCTACTTTTGC
>NC_139947.1:50726716-50791716 GCF_963454915.1 Gymnoscopelus microlampas | reverse complement strand
ACAAGTATAGTAATATACAAACGTGTGTGTGTGTGTGTGTGTGTACGTGAGCGTGCACGCGGGGGCCTGTCCTCTCCTCTGGGGTGTGGTGAGAGCGAGGCTGCTTGCACGCAGCCTCATGCTAAACAATTCATGGCTCGATCTGCAGCTTCTCTCTGAGGTCCCACTGTCAGTGGCACCGTATGGCCCGTGCATACTAATCACTGACACACACACACACACACACACACACACACACACACACACACACACACACACACACACACACACACACACACTGAACAGGGTTATGAGTATAACAAGTCATAACTCGCACTTTCTTCGAAAACTTTTAAGCTGGCGATCCGTGACGTGGATGATGTCCTCCTATATATCATACCCAGAATGCAACACTGCAGTCTCTCCCTCATGAGAGATCAGATATATAAGACCTTATTGATCCCTTATCGGGGGGGGGGGGGGGCACAGTCACCAGAGGCAGTACAGCAGTTAAGATACAGCGGTTACAGGGTAAGAGAAGTAGTTGTATAATCAAAACCACGTTCCAAAACAAAACCTACCTATCGTCTCTGTCGCGTGGAAACATCAGTATGTCCTCATACCTTTCAGGATTAATATTCAAAAATGGCACAAGGAGCAGATCTACAAGCTCAAAATATGTCGCTTCCCGCCGTGTTTTGAGATTGTGGATCTGCTGCTTTTGATGCTTTTGCGTGCCGCTGTAGTGTGATCAAGTAGGGTGTTAAAATACACAACACATTTGAAGATGGAGATGAGAGGTTTCTGCCCTGACAACGGCGATATACAAAAACGACTATGCACGCAAACCGTCTGCCAAGCATAGCTACAGTAGGCGGTAATGATGCCCTGGTTGACCCGTAACCCGCGGGACCCGCGGCGCGGGTGGGTCGAGTCAGAATTTCAGTGGCAATTATGCGGCCTGCGGGTGAGCGGGTCAGCCGCTCTCACACGCAAAAAATAAATGAAAAATCACATGCTCTTGTTTTGTCTTTATTCCTAATAAGAATAAGAATAATAACAATAAAACAGTTTGAAAACACTTGGGGATTATTTTCTAACCATGATTTTACAGAATTAAAAAAAAAAACGCGGGTCGCGGGGCGGGTTGAGCCATAGATTTATATATGGGTTCGCGGGGCGGGTTGAGGCGGGTTGGGTTCCGTGGCGGGGCGGGGCGGGTCATGAAAAAACCCGACCCGCGCATCACTACCAGGCGGTTATGCTGTGTTGAATACCAAGGCCCTCATTGGAAACAAGTCCGCAAGGACTTTTATGAACGGACCTGTTAGACAAAGTATTTTAAATGTAAATGTGTTGTTTTACATTCTTTTGCCTAATAAAATATTCAATCAATCAATTCACGTTGGCGGATATAAGCTTAACAGTAGCCTATATTCTGTGTTCTTCGTTACTGTCCACCACATAGAAGCAGATTAACAGTGGTAATAGTTCTTTTCCCCCCCATGGGAGTTGGGAACCAGCCAGGCCCAGTAATCCCGGAGCTCATCCCTGACCGTTGAAGCTCTTTACCTGGGCAGACAAGCAGGAAGCTCTCCCTGACCCTTCATAATAGGATCTGGATGGGACAGAGTCCAGGTCCTGGTGCCAAGAAGTTCTCTCCTTAACTCTGAGAGTCTAAAAATGGAACCGTGTGTCTATAGTGGTGGGAAAAGTATTATAAGATATATATATATAAATATAGTTATAAGGCATATCGTTGCTGTTGGGCAGAAACCTTGCATGCCCTTAATAGCGTCATAAGTAGCAGATCTGCAAGCTTGTAGCAGTGTTGATTTCGTCGACTAAAACTATGACGAAAAATGTTGGTCGACTAGCTATTATCACTGACCAAAAGTCAATAAAAAGTCAATAAAAACGAAGCTATGATGGCTAAAACTAATACTAAATATATTGACAATTTCGTCAACAAATAAAAACTAGACTAAACTGTTAGTGAGGGATCTAGAGGAGAAGAGATCCAGTAGAACTAAAAGACAAGTTATTTTATGTTTGGTAGCGCTCGGGTGTTGCGCTCTGAACATAGCAGATCTACAAGCTCACAACGCGTCGCGCTGCGACGTGTTGTGAGCTTGTAGATCGGCTATTTTCAGCATGCAACCTAGTGTAAAATCAGCCATTACGACGGCATCAAGGCACCGCCAACATACATTTTTTTAAAACTAGACTATAACAGTAAAACATTTCAGGTGACTAAATTGTGACTAAAACTAAATGGAATTTGATTCAAAAGACTATGACTAAAACTGAGTCGAAATGTGCTGTCAAAATCAACATTAGCTTGTAGATCTGCTACTTTTGCTGCTTTGGACATTATGCGGTTTACTATCCACCCAACAGAGGCCATTAGTGATGTGCGGGTCGGGTTTTTTCATGACCCGCCCCGCCCCGCCCCGCCCCGCCCCGCCACGGAACCCAACCCGCCTCAACCTGCCCCGCGAACCCATATATAAATCTATGGCTCAACCCGCCCCGCGACCCGCGGTAAAAAAAAAAATCGGTAAAATCATGAAGGAAAATATTCTTCAAGTATACACCCCAAGTGTATTCAAACTGTTTTATTGTTATTATTCTTATTCTTATTAGGAATAAAGACAAAACAAGAGCATGTGATTTATTTATTTTTTGCGTGTGAGAGCGGCTGACCCGCTCACCCGCAACCCCGCATAATTGCCTCTGAAATCCTCACTCGGCCCACCAGCGCCGCGGGTTGACCCGCGGGTGCTGCGGGTTACGGGTCGGCCCACTCATCACTAGAGGCCATATTTGGAACGCATTACAAATAATCCATGCTGCTGCTTCTTAAACCGCATGGAGACATACTTTGCAAGAATAATAAAGCAACTACTTGTAAAGCAGCTCAGTGTGGCCTTTAGGGTCCGCACTGAGGCTGGGAGGTTGCGGGTTCAATCCCGGGCCGAGACATGGCCAACGACTACATAAAATTGGCAACCCAATGCTTCCCTTGCTTGGTTCTCATCATCAAGGGTTGGACAGGGGGGGTAACTGAAGTCCCTGAGACATTTGGGCCCTCATGCTACGGAAACAGGATGAACTATTGGCCACATGGCGCCAGAGTTGTTGTCTCCCACGGCTACTTTATTTAACGACTTGTAAATCCTCAAGAGGAATTATTGTTTGTCCGTAACGGCTTTAGGCTTTTGTTGTCGTGCATACAGAACACATGAGTCATTTTTTTAAAGTGAATCCACCGTTTTCAACTGTAACATAGGACCGTCTCTCTCTCTTCTCATAACCGCCATAACGTGCCCGATGACGGAGTTGGCCTCCGTGCAGCGGCACAATGTCCGGACTGGCTGGCTGGCTGGCTGGCTGGCTGACTGGCTGGCTGACTGACTGACTGACTGGCTGGCTACCTCCACAGGGATGGAGACGTGCTCCATCACACGTACGGATCTGACTGCCTGTAAGAAGGCCGGGGGACAGCACAACACACACACACACACACACACACACACACACACACACACACACACACACACACACACACACACACACGTGAAGCACAACAGCGCAAAAATCTGAGTTATGTTTGTTTTTTCGTGTCTCGCACCGCAAAAATGGCAGATCTACAAGCCACTAGCAGATGTACAACGCGCCCCTGCTGCGAGCTTGTAGATCTGCTATTTTCGGTGTGTGTGAGACACTGGCGCAGAACAAAGTATGAATCAGGCCTCAGAGGAAAGGACCTTGCCGTAAGTCATTGGAGTGACTTGGTACATGTAGAGGCCATTAACCCTTTAAGGCCGGGAAGGGAACGCATCTGTGTCATTTTAAGATTTCTTTGGGCTATTCAAAAATAGCAGATATACAAGCTCATAGCGCGGCACCGAGTGCCGCGCTATGAGCTTGTATATCTGCTATTTTTAGAACAATCCTGAAAATTTGTGCAAATTTTTATACATTTTTTAACTAAAATCTTTGCTTCTGGGGGTCCCTGGAACAAAATATTTTTAGATGGGAGGGGGTCCGCGGTAAAATACATATTATTTTGGGGGTCCTTGACAAAGTTTGAAAACTATTGATAATATAGCAACATAAGTAAAAAGTAAAAATAAAAAATTCAAACTTTCGGAAAAAAAGTACTTTAGGATTTAGAAGACATTTGTAAAATCCCCAGAAGCAAAGATTTGAGTTAAAAACTTTCGCTTTAAAAAAGTATATATATATTCAAACTAAAGATTTGCACACATTTTCACGATAAAAAATAAATAAATAGCAGATCTACAAGCTCATAGCTTGAGCTTGTATATCTATCTAATATAGCTATTTTTGAATAGCCAAAGAAATCTTAAAATGACACAGATGCGTTCCCGGTCTTAAAGGGTTAAGAGTAGGACGAGCCGGGGAGCGAGCCAAGGCTTTTATAATGATTGAAATGGCTTTCCTGAGAGGCTGCCAATTCACCCCCCCCCCCCCTCTAGGATCGGGGGAGGGGAGGGGGGGGGGGGGGTGTGGCCCCTCGTGTCAAACGGGCCCCCCCAACACCAATCTGCCTGATTGGAACCCCTGGCTTGAGGAGCGTCCCTTATACACCGCGGGGAGCAGGGGACTGAGGGGGTCAAAGCCTTGACCTTCCATGGCGTCCCCTTGTTCCCCCTCGCCTGCAGACCCCCATTGTACCCACCTATCAAGATGCATCAGTCACATACGTTTCTGATTCCATTACAATTGGCTGTGACTGCCTTCCAAAATTGGCGGGCCCTGGGTGGGGTAGGCCAGTGATTCTCAAACTTTTTCATGTCAAGGACCCCCAAATTGACACTTATTAGCCCGCGGACCCCCATTTCAAAAGATATGCCATGGTGACCCCCATAAGAGAAGATTTTTTACGGCTCTAGCAGTGATTCTCAACCATTTTAATTTCAAGGACCCCCAGTTTGACATGCATTAGGGCTACGGACCCTCATTTAATGGCATTTCTATTCATTCCAATTCATATTGTAAAATCAATGTTAATTTAACTCTGAGAGTGTGCTAACGGGTCCATTTGGTTCCATTTGGACACTCTCAGAGTTACAGACCCATAAAGGTCCATTTGGTTCCTATCCATCATTTAGCTGGGGACCCCCTGGAACCCCCTCAAGTACCCCTGGGGGTCCCCGGACCCCACTTTGAGAACCAATGGGGTAGGCATCCTGGTGGAGATCTGCGCTCTGAGGAGCGCAACTGTCCTAGTTTCCGTTGTGGTTCTCTGAGTGTAGACGTGAAATTCAATTCAGCTATATTGTGTATGACGTTTTAATCCACTTGAACCCTATAGCATACCTATTCTGGGCATGTTATATAAACGTTCAACCCCAAAATGGGATCTACAAGCTCACAACGCGTCGCATCGCGACGCGTTGTGAGCTTGTAGATCTGCTATTTTCAAACATTGTAGTACTTTTACTTTTGGTACTTTTAAGTATATTTTGATGCCAATACTTTTGTACTTTTACTCAAGTAACATTTTGAACACTGGCCTTTTACTTGTAACAGAGTATTTTTATATTGTGGTATTGCTTTTACTAAAATAAAATAAATATAAATATCTGAGCCACTGGGCTTTAAGACGGTGGTTATAAACATGTTATCTTCTGTTTCTTATTCCCTGTCTTGAGGCATAGCGGGCTGGGCGGCTCTGCGCTGGCATCACCGTATTACTGGACTGATTGGCCAGATTACTGGACCATGCTGGCCCAGGCAGCTTCTACAGAGGAAGCGGGTAGGGATTACACACAGATTAAGAAGGGTAATCTCACACGTTGCTCCAAGATGCTGCTGTGCAAATAAACCAAACACACACGTCCTTAATGACATTACAGCACATGAGCCGGTTTGCTTGTGTATTACATGCAGACACCATTGCCTATACATATACCGTATATACTTATATAGAGTGTATATATACATGTATATATGCTATATATATATGTATATATATAAATGCTTTAGATCAGGGGTCTTCAACGTTTTCAGGCCAAGGACCCCTTGGCTGAGAGAGAGATAAAGCAGGGACCCCCATTATGTATTGTATAAAATGTTTATTTTTTCATAGATTTCATCGGCAGCTTCATAGACTTGTTTCACAGCACTATCATGTTGGATTCATGTTAATGTGTATTTCCAGACATTTAACCATGAACTTAAACAATACTTAGTAAACCTGACCTTTCACTCTGTACTTAGCCTGCTCTTTTTACCCCCTACGCCAAACCACTTTGCCGAAAATAGCAGATCTACAAGCGCACAACGCCTCGCGCTGCGAGGCGTTGTGCGCTTGTAGATCTGCTATTTTTGGCTAAAGTTCTCCTCAGAATAGGGATTGGGGTTGAAGTGGTTAATGTAAAAATCACACAAAGATTTGGTGGACCCCCTGTATTAACTCTGAGGACCCCCTAGGGGTCCCGGACCCCCTGTTGAAGACCTCTGCTTTAGATATAGACCAGCAATTCCCAACATGTTGGCCGGGGCCCACCGGTGGGCTGTGAGGGTATTGCAGCCAGGTGAAGGCCCCTGAATCTTAACATTTAGAATCCTCAAGGCATCCGGTGTTTATCCGCTCGCCTTCACTTGGCACGCCAGTCGTGCAATAGGCTCTATGCACAGCAGCCATATTGGAAAGAAATTGGGCCTCTTCCTTACTTCCTTCACAGGTGTTACCAATAATACTAATGAAGGCTCTGTTCCATTCTGGTCTAAACAGAGTCAGGGTGCTGATATTGTGCATGTTGGCTCACTTGGAAACACTGTGCTACACCAGTGGGTCTCAAAGTGTGGTCCAGGGACCCCTCATGGTTCCTTGAGGAGGGGTCCAAATGGACCCCTTACGGGTGTGTAACTCTGAGAGTGTACAAATGGAACCAAATGGACCTGTAAGGGTCCATTTGTACACTCTCAGAGTTATGGGGGTCCTTGAAATGAAAAGTTCTGAGAACCACTGTGCTACACTAAATGGAACAGAGCCTTCATTACTATCATTGGTAACACCTGTGAAGGAAGTAAGGAAGAGGCCCAATTTCTTCACAATATGGCTGCTGTGCATAGAGCCTATCGGCTCCAAACATTGCACAGATATAATGCATGCCTTGGGACATTCAATAGGCTAACTTTCAAGCTTTCAACTTCAATATTTTGTAACATGGTACCATGTCCATGACTAAAAAAAGATGAAGAATACTGCACGGAATTTCCGTGCTATACCAGACAGGACCATGGACGTACTGTACAGGAAAAGAAAAGACATGAAGAGATGTCGCTAGCAGAGTTGCAGCAGACAGACACTACTGCAATCCATACACAGGCTCTAACCTCACAATACTATGCGCATTTAGTGCGAACTGGCTTAACCCATTCAATCCGGGAACGCATATCTGTGTCACTTTAGATTTGAGCTATATAACCATTATTTTATACTTTGGCTATTCAAACATAGCCAATGTTAGCAAAGCAGATTTGGGGAGAGCCCCTACACTTGACCTATACATTCAGGGGTCCATTATATCGTCTCTGTCGGATGTAAACCTCAAATGTCTAAAACTGTTACTTTTCACGATTCAAATTCAAACAACAAGAGTAACAACAAGCAAAAGTAGCAGATCTACAAGCTCAAAATGTATCGATTTGCGCCGTGTTTTGAGCTTAAAGAGATATTTCACTTTCAAAACATTTTTGGGTCATTTATCGTCTACTCAGGCTTGTGTGAGCCCCCCAGACAGTTTTTAAGTTGCTTGATTCAGTATTTAGATATTTGATATTAATTTTATCAGACACGCCCCCTTCCTATACAAACTTAACCCATTATAACTTCAAACTCTATTTTTAACATGTTAGATTCATCAAAAACACCCGTCCTTGGTTCTGGTGACTAACCCTGTCCTCCTAATATGTGAGGGGGCCATGTTTTTTCGATTATTTTTTTCATTTATTGAATTATTTCTTTTTCTTTTTCTTTTTTTTTCATCTTCCCCAAAAAATATTCAAAATAATTGAAAAAAGTAATTGAAAAAACATAGTCCTCTCGCGTATTACAAGGACAATATCACCAGAACCAAGGACGGGTGTTTCTAATGAATATATCATGGAATGGAGTTTGAAGTTACAATGGGTTTGTATAGGAAGGGGACGTGTCTCATCAAATGAATATCAATTATCTAAATACTGAATCAAGCAACTTAAAAACTGTCCGGGGTGCTGTAGTATGATCAAGTAGGGCATTCATTTAAAAAGAAAAACACGAAAAGTTAGAATATGGAGATAAGAGTTTTCTGCCCAACAGCCACAATATGCAGTATGTGCGGCCTGGCCCCTGACTGTACTTGATTTGATAGGCAAGCTGTCATAACAACCTTGGACTGTATCAGCTGTGAGAGAGGATGTGTGCATTTCATGCATTACAGATGAGTCTGTAAACCCTGTTAATGCAGGAATTTATGCTGAAATGAAATGTGATATACGGTCCAAGGGATGAAAAGAACGTTAGGTGACTCATATTTATTTATAACATTTTTTTATCACATCAGAAGTGAGTCAGTGAAGACATTAAATGCCAGCGCCAAATGTTTTGTCCCAGTCCAGCCCCGCTGAAACACGCATGCAATAGGATATTATGGATAATAGGACTGATTATTAATTATAAGTAGGTTTACATAATTTGTTGCAGGATATACAAGCTAGCCAGTGGTAACTAAGTACATTTACTCAAGTACTGTATAATTTTGAGGTACTTTTACTTTGCTGGAGTATTTCCAATTCTCTATATACTTACTTCTACTCCACTACATCTCAGAGGCAAATATTGTCCTTTTACTCAACTACAATTATTTGAAATAATGGTTCTCAACCTTGGGGTCGGGACATGATTTTGGGGGGGTCTCCAGATGACAGTAAGTGACAATTTAAGGTAACACCCCCCCCCCCCCTCCCCCAAAAACAGCCAAATTGTCAAATGATATAAGAAAGGGGCAAATATTGTGAAAATAGCAGACCTACAAGCTCACAATGCCTCTCGTTGTGAGCTTGTAGATCGGCTATTTTCACAATGTTTCTCTGTACCGAGTCAAACTAAATGGAATGCCTACAATTCCAAGTGCTTGTCAGGGTGGTGGGGGGTCCCCAGTTCAAATATATATATATATATATATATATATATATATATATATATATATATATATATATATATATATATTTGGGGGGGGGTCATGGCTAGAAAAGGTTGAGAACCGCTGTTATACCCAACAGTCAAAATCCATGGTGTTATTTAAACCTAGAGTGCGTGATAGCTCTAAAAAAAAAATGACATCATAGAAATACAGAAACATGAAATGTGGGTGAAAAGGCAATTTGATTACAATGACACATATACCAATTTGGCTTGCAAATAAGGCAATATACAATTCAAAAATAAAATACATTTCTATCTAGCACAGGGGTCTTCAACGTTTTCAGGCCAAGGACCCCCTAGCTGAGAGAGAGATAAAGCAGGGGGCCCTCTGTATTGTACAAAATTGTGTTTCAGATAAACTTTTGCTGCTCTTTTTTCCCTCTACACCTATAACTCTCTGCCAAAAATAGCCGATCTACAAGCTCACAACGCCTCGCAGCGCAAGGCGTTGTGAGCTTGTAGATCTGCTGTTTCTTTGCGTTCTCCTCAGAAAAGTGATGCTAGGATTGAAGTGGTTAATGTAAAAAAATAATATATCACAAAAAGATTTGGCGGACCCCCTGTAGTAACTCTGAGGACCCCCTAGGGGTCCCGGAACCCCTGTTGAAGACCCCTGATCTAGCAGAATGTCCAAATGGAAAGCATTGGGGGTTCTGCGTCCATTTGTTCCACTCTCTGGGGTTAAAGTAACACTCGGGGGTTTTCACAGTGCACCATCGATCGTCCTCCTCCACCTCTCTCTCAGAGATAGTTGACCTTCCTTCTTCTCTGTTTGTGAGGGAGAGATGAATGGAAAGATGGAGGGGGGAGGGAGGGGCGGGGGGGGGGGGGGGTCTGCAGTTAAGAGGGTCTGCAGTGTTTGGGAGGATTTGGGGGGGTGATGATGATTGTTGGGGGATGAGGAAGAGGCGGGTAGGATGAAGACGGAGGTCTCGGGCACAGCTTTAGAGAGAGAGAGAGAGAGAGAGAGAGAGAGAGAGAGAGCCATAAGCAACGCTTTGATTGGCCCGGGCCGTTTATCTTTATTTTTTTTATATATAAAATTCCGTAATGGAAAATCGACCCCTCGTGTCTCTAAGCCCAGACGGAACCTTATCTGGAGGAAGGCTATATAGCACTGTGTGTGTGTGTGTGTGTGCGTGCGTGTGTGTGTGTGTGTGTGTGTGTGTGCGTGTGCGCGTGTCACTCGGCAGATGAAAAGAATGAAGATAAGTGCTGAAATCGGTGGCAAAACTTTTGGGGTTGGGTGGGGGGCTCACCTGGCAAGAGTGCAGACCACAAAGAAAAATGAAGGCTGCCGTCCATATGCTGCGTTCACACAGGCAGCTACAAAACATACAAAGACATGAAGCGATGCAGAATATCTGTCCGTGCGTCGCTTTCGAAGTGTTGGTCAACATGCTCGTTGACGTCAAGAATGCGTCTGACAAGACGACGAGAGAAATGTGAAGGAAAATATAAAGTCTGGGGCAGTGTTGATTTTTATTTGACTTTAGTCATCTGAAATGTTTTACTGTTGGTCTAGTTTTAGTCGACTAAATATCATAAGATGATTGCGTTGTAATGCCTGATTTTACAATTGGTTGCATGCTGAAAATAGCAGATCTACAAGCTCACAACACGTCGCATCGCTACACATTGTGACCTTGTAGATCTGCTATTTTCAGCGCACAACACCGAGCACAACCAAACATAAAATGACTTGTCTTTTAGTTTTAATGGATCTCTTCTCCACTAGCTCCCTCCCCAACATTTTAGTCTTTTTATTTGTTGACGAAATAGTTAATATATTTAGCGTTAGTTTTAGTCATTATACCTTAGTTTGTATTGAGATTTTATCTCGTTTTCGTCAGTGAAAAAAGGTAGTCGACGGACTGTGTGTGTGTGTGTAAATTCAGAATTTCTGACTTTTACTTACTTGTAACAGAGTAATTCTGCATTGCAGTATTGATACTTTTAGTTAAGTAAAAAATTAGAGTATGTTTCCACGACTGCTGACAGCAACGTTATCCGCTCAACGCACTCAATGCTGCTGCTGCCATGCGGACGGTGTGGGCCGCAGTATGCAGCAGGCGGTATAAGGTGGGTGGGCCGTGATGATAAGGGGGCCTGAGTTTACCCACCCGTCTGGAAGACAATAGGCTGGGGCTGCTGCATGGGGCCTTGTTGTCTCTGCCTGGACGCCCCCGGTACATGGCCCTCCTTTTGTCTCCATGGGGGGGTTGTGTGGAGCTTCCACATGACAGATGGCTTCAACATACTGCCATGTTTGTTACCTTTGGCGAGTGACGTGCAATATGTCCTCTGTTCTGTTCCCCCACTGACTGACTGACTGACTGTGAGGTTCAATTCATAAAGGTCTCTACCTGTGTAGGCCCTATAAAGAGAAGAATGCATTCACCATCTGTTTTGAATAAGGGGTGTCATGTTTTGCAATTAATTAAGTTTACCTAGACTAAAGGTAAAACCATTTCTTAATTCCATTTAAGGATGTGTTTTCACTATAATTTATAATTATAGGTTATAGGCAGGGGTGCACATAACTGGTGCGCAGGTGCGCATGCGCACCCAAAATAAAAAATGCGCACCACATCAGGCAACGCGAGGCGCTTTTGCGCACCAACAGCTGGGACAGGAATTTCCAAGCTTTTATTTTTTAGCAAAACTAAAAAATAAAAGCCTGGAGATCGAGGCTAGGAATTTACTTCCTGAAGCCACACTCACACAATCACTCTAAAGCACCCGTCGGCCCCATGTACAGCCATTAGGCGGAGGGGTAGAGATATGACTCGCATCGCCCCGCATTGCCTCGCTGCGTGCACGCAGCCAGCAGCGGCTGTTAGAGGCACTCGTCACCGATGATGAACGCACCGTAATGGTGCAAAATATGCCGTGAACGTCCCAATCTGGCGGATAAAATCAGCGCAGCAGCACAGGGCACCAACCTTGTGGGCTTTATCTAACAGCGTGAGAAAAAAAACGGCGAAAATCGGCGGAGTTTAGAAGCAGATCGTCCTTTTTTTCTCGAAAAATGTTGAGGATAGGATCTCGACTCCTTACAGGATTTTTCTCCTTTTACTGCTAGTGCAAGACTGAAGGAATTTATCTCCTGCAGCTCCAATCTGTTTTAGCGACAGGAAGAATTGTCAGGTGTTTGTCAGTTATCTTCTGTTGGAACTCATGCTGCACTGTTTGAGGAAGAGTAATATGATTTAATATTTGCATCAGATCTGGCCCTCGGGGGGGGGGGGGGGGGGGGGCTGCACACACAGAATGGTAATGTGAAGTTGCATAACCTCATGTCATCGTCATTCAGACGGCATCTTACTGCTCTGCTCTGTTCTGGCCCGCTGTGTTCTGTTCCACTCTGTTGCCTCTCCTCTCCTCTCCTCTCCTCTCCTCTCCTCTCCTCTCCTCTCCTCTCCTCTCCTCTCCTCTTCCCTCCTTCATATATAAGCGGCTTAACCCTTTAAGACCTGCGGCCATTCTTAAAAAAAATCAAAATCCTAACAGTTTTTGGAAAAAAATCAAAAAAAAAAATCACGATTTTTCAAAAATAGCAGATCTACAAGCTCATAGCGCGGCACTCGGTGCCGCGCTACGAGCTTGTAGATCTGCTATTTTTGAATAGCCAAAGAAATCTAAAGTGACACAGATGCGTTCCAGGTATAAGCGGCTTAAAGATGATATTATTCCATAACATAGCTATGAATATCTTTAATTTCTTTCTTCAGCCCCTAGACAGTATCAAGTGGTACCTACAGCTATACGGTACAGTATATATAATAAGCAGCCATGATGAAAATATGGATGAATCACCAGAGGCTAGACTGACTGCCAAGAAACAGGAAACATTCCTTCAGCGGCGCAAATGATTCACTGTAAAACACTACGTGTGTGTGTGTGTGTGTGTGTGTGTGTGTGTGTGTGTGTGTGTGTGTGTGTGTGTGTGTGTGTGTGTGTGTGTGTGTGTGTGTGTGTGTGTGTGTGTGTGTGTGTGTGTGTGTGTGTGTGTGTGTCTACAAAGTAACAAGTAACTATTAGGTTTTCAAATAATGTTAGTGGGATAAAAAGCCACTTAGATGTATAAGTGGAGTAGAAGTATACATTATTGAAACATATAAATACTAAAGAAAAGGGATCCCTGGCTAATAAGCCTTACTTTATATGCCTTAATACATTATAATTGAGCTCTACAACTAAAATTAAAAAATTAAAAGCACATTAAACACATCAACGCGTCGCAATGCGACGCGTTGAGACCTTGTAGATCTGCCATTTTCAAATAGCCTAGGTATAAAATAGGGCTAAAGTGGTTAATTTATGTTTTACAATGTAATCATTTATTTCTGGAAAGTAACTAGTAACTAAAGTTACAAAAATGTCTTTGTCCAGGCCAGCGAGTGGATGCCCACACCCAGCCACCTCCAGGACTTTGGGATATCACCACCAGATCCCCCCGATTCTTCCACGATGACATGCAGGTCATCAAGGTTCCTAACACTTCCTCAGTGAAGGTAACGCAAGTCCACTTTCCAAAATTATATTATGCAGGGACGTGCACAGATAGACTCTAGGTGGTGCTAGAGCACCTGCCCTTTGCCCTCTTGACCAGAAGTGCCCTTTTGGGAAAAACAAAAACAAATCAGTTTACAGCAGGGGTCTTCAACAGGGGGTCCGGGACCCCTAGGGGGTCCTCAGAGTTACTACGGGGGGTCCGCCAAATCTTTATGTGATATGATTTTTCTTTTTACAATAACCACTCGAAACCTAGCATCCCTTTTCTGAGGAGAACTTTAGCCAAAAATAGCCGATCTACAAGCTCACAACGCCTCGCGCTGCGAGGCGTTGTGGGTTCGTAGATCGGCTATTTTTGGCAAAGAGGTATAGGTGTAGAGGGAAAAAAGAGCAGACCAAGTAAACAAAAAAAAGTATAATTTACTTGAGCACCTGCCCCTCAAAATGTCTGTGCACGCCACTGATATTATGTTTGGAGAAAAAATGATGTAATATAATTCCAAGGTCGTTTTTGCTAAAAAACGTATTTCTGATGTAAAACATCTCATCTCCAGAACTGCCATGACTTGGATGGGGAGGACGCCGTGTGAACGCTGTGCGGGTGCTGGAAACGTAAGTCACTTTGTGAAACGTTTGCTTTTGGGGAAGTGCAGTGGCGTCGTTAGGCGGGGGCTTCGGTGGCTATAGCCACCAATGTTTTATCCAAAGCCACCAATACATTGAAAAAAAAAAATGTTTTAATTATATATCTATAACCCTAACCTAACCCTACCCCTAACCCTAAAACCGAAATAAAGTAACAAAAAACGTGGAAAAAAGTACCCGAATCTGCCGAAATCCGCGAAAAAAAAATCAAATAATTGTACAAAAGTACAATATTTGCCTCTGAGATGTAGTGGAGTAGAAGTAAAAGTATTGGAAATTGGAAATACTCAAGTAAAGTACAATTACCGTTAGTACAGTACTTAAGTAAATGTACTCAGTTACTTTCCACCACTGCTGTGAAGGAAGTAAGGAAGAGGCCCAATTTCTTTCCAATATGGCTGCTGTGTGCATAGAGCCTATCACAGTACTTTCCACCTCCGGTGCGGTGCATGTATGCACCCACTCCCCTCCCCTCCAATCAACCCCCCCTTTGCATGGTGATTTATGCTGGGGCAGGCCTATAGCGCGGGGGGGGGGGCTCTTCTTCCAGGCAGATTCGAGGGGAATTGGGCTTAATTTGCGCAAACTGCTGTTGATTTATAGCGCGGCCAGAGGTTAATGACGGTGTCGCTCAGCGCCGCCTTGTTCTCGCCACTGTAATGCTGTTATAAGGAGGTGAAACCGAGACCCCCGCGCCATTGTATCCAGTCGTATCTTCCTCAGTGCGACCCCCCCCCCAAGCCCCCTGCCTGCACACCCCTCCTATCTCTGTCATTCACCCCTCCACAACGCACCTATACACTGCAGCTCCACCGTTCATCCAGTGAAGATAATACTGGACAGTCTGATTATCTTTATCAGTGCTTCTTAAAGTGGGGTCCTGGGACCCCCATGCAGGGGTCCTTGGGGTGGTTCCAGGGGGTCTCCAGCTAAATTTGTCAATATAGCAGGGGTCTTCAACCTTTTCAGGCCAAGGACCCCCTAGCTGAGAGAGAGATAAAGCAGGGACCCCCTACCCTATATTGTATAAAATTGTGTTTCAGATTATTATTATTTTTTTTAACTTAGTCTGCCCTTTTTTCCCTCTACACCTATAGCCTCTTTGCCAAAAATAGCAGATCTACAAGCTCACAACGCCTCGCAGCGCGAGGCGTTGTGAGCTTGTAGATCTGCTATTTTTGGCTAAAGTTCTCCTCAGAAAAGGGATGCTAGGGCTCAGAGTGGTTAAGTAAAAAAAAAAAGAAATATCACACAAAGATTTGGCGGACCCCCTGTAGTAGCTCTGAGGACCCCCTAGAGGTCCAGGACCTCCTGTTGAAGACCCCTGCACTATAGCGTCACAATCATTTTAACCACTCTAACAATATTTTATGGTTCAAAAATAGCAGATATCCAGGCTTATATATGAGCTTGTAGATCTGCTGTTTTGGAAAGAAATCGTGAACATTCAAAAGATATTTTTTAAAGCGAACGTGTTTTCAAATCTTTGCTTCTGGAGATCTCTGGCACAAAATAATTTTGAGATGGGGGGTCCGCAACCAAATACATGATCATTTTGGGGGTCCTTGATTGATTGATTGATGTACTTTATTTAGTAAGACATGAGAACAACAGTACATGGAAGTACACATTCACAATACAAGGTCTACTAAACTGGAAGACTCATTAAGCACTGAGCTTGTTTAAGATGAGATCCCCATGCACACAAATCATGATGACATATAAGAGACAGACAGATATACACACTACTACACAGAATGTCATCCAATCAGCTTACAGGTTACTGGTATGAAGAGTGAAACATATGTACAAGAGAAGAAAAAGGGGGTAGGTTAAGACTTAGACAGGGGCCATTTTCGAATTGCAGCCTCCTGAAGGTGTGTCTTTAGGGCAGTTTTGAAAGTGAGTAGGGTTTTACACTCCTTTACTCCTTTTGGTAGGGCGTTCCACATTTTTGTTGAATAGCATGAGAACGGGTTCATTCCCTTTGTTGAGCCAAATCTGGGTTGAACATGATTTGTGGAGCTTCCTCTGGTGTTATGATCGTGGACTTCGTTAACATTTTCGAAGTATTTTGACACATACAGGGGAATCCCAATGTTGTGGTGTATCTTGAAGACCAGGCCCATAGCACGTTGCTGTACTCTGTCCTCAACCCTAAGCCATCCAATCCTAGCGAAAATGAGCAGGGGTTAGATGGGTTTTGTGATTGAGGCCAAGAAGTAGCCTTACTAGTTTGTTTTGGGATGTTTGGAGCCTTGTTTTTAAGGCCTTGGAGGTGTTGTGATACCATGAAGTGCCTTGACATGAAAAAGTTTGAGAACTACGGATCTTCATTAAGACACCCTGGTTGGTGCAGATAAACATGTCTTAACTCTGTAAGACCAAGGAGATGGTTGTTGCCTTGAGGACTTGTGGCAAAACAACATATTCTCACTCTGGCCAAAATACATCATTTCATGTAGGGGTCCTTGACATAATAAAAAAGTTGAAGTTGTGCTCTACCACAGTGTGGTATGGAAACTACTCAGCCGGTGACAGAAGAGAGCTTAATAAGATACTTTACACAGCATAAACAACAAAATAGGAAGATTTGCCAAGCATCTGTGATATTTACAACACCTGCATTCTATGGATGGGTCTGAAAATAAGCAGGGACCTGTCTGTCTCCTCCAGCCAAGAGGGACCTTTTGTCCCCCCTTTCGTCAGGAAAAAGGAAGACGATGAAGAATTGAAACCAGAACTTGTTTTCATAACAATATTGTGAGGCAGAGAGGGCCTTTACCTCCTCATCATCACTCATCAGTTCAGGACATGAGCAGAACTTAACTTGACTTGAAAAAGTTTGAGAACCACTCCCCTAGTGCAGCGATTGCCAATTCACTAGACGAAGAAACACACCTTTATGGAAAGTTTAAAGTTTTATTGAATGAATAGAATGTAATAGAGGGAGGGGAAGAGGGTTCCGGGGAGGGTCGCCGACCCTGGAGTCTTTGGGGAGGAGGTCGTTAGCGTAGTCAGCACCAGGGACGTGCACAGATAGACTCTAGGTGGTGCTAGAGCCCCTGCCCTTTGCCCTCTTGACCAGAAGTGCCCTTTTGAAAAAAAGAAAAAAAGTTTTTTTTTTTCAGTTTACAGCAGGGGTCTTCAACAGGGGGTCCGGGACCCCTAGGGGTTCCTCAGAGTTACTACAGGGGGTCCGCCAAATCTTTATGTGATATGATTTTTCTTTTTACCATAACCACTCGAAACCTAGCATCCCTTTTCTGAGGAGAACTTTAGCCGAAAATAGCCGATCTACAAGCCCACAACGCCTCGCAGCGCGAGGCGTTGTGGGCTTGTAGATCTGCTATTTTTGGCAAAGAGGTATAGGTGTAGAGGGAAAAAAGAGCAGTACCAAGTAAACAAAAAAAAGTATAATTTACTTGAGCACCTGCCCCTCAAAATGTCTGTGCACGCCACTGGTCAACACGGCACAACGCGGACGGCCTATGGCGTAGTCAGCACGGCACAACGTGGACTGAAACCCCCAGCAGGAACCTGAGAAGTGGGAGAGAGCGAGAGAGAGAAGGAGGGAGAGGGAGAGACAGGGAGGAGAGTAGAAGGAGAAAAGAGAGGAGTGGTGGAAAGCACAACCTGTGGAGGTGAACAGGGGTGGTGGAGGGATGCTGAAAACGTTATGAGCTTGAGTACGGATGTACGAAAGCGAATAAGGGGTTTCTGGGTAGTTCTGACAGGGTATAAATAGCGCCACGTAGATTGGTGTGTGGGCGGAGTAAAGTTGTGTTTCTCCACCTCCTGAACATCTGTTGTTCCAACGCCATACTGTGGGCCGGGGACCACTGGTGGGCCATGAGGATATTGCAAGTAGGCGTTCATATTAAAAACATTATGTTGCAAAAAAAATCATCCGCCACGTGCATGTTTATGATCAATCAATTGATTGTGTTCTGGCTTGGATCAATGTAACTAACATAGTATACGTTAAGTTACTATTCATAGGCATCACAATAAAAACTCATTTTCAAGTATTTAACCCTTTAGGGCCGGGAAGGGAAAGCATCTGTGTCATTTTAACATTTCTTTGGCTATTCAAAAATAGCAGATCTACAAGCTCATAGATCTGCTATTTTTAGAAAAATCCTGAAAATGTGTGCAAATCTTTTATATACATTTTTAACTCAAATCTTTGCTTCTGGGGGTCCCTGGAACAAAATATTTTTAGATGGGAGGGGGTCCGCGGTCAAATACATATTATTTTGGGGGTCCTTGACAAGTTTGAAAACCATTGATAATATAGCAACATAAGTAAAAAATAAAAAAATAAAAAAACTTTAGGAAAAAAGTACTTTAGGATTTAGAAGACATTTGTAAAATCCCCAGAAGCAAAGATTTGAGTTAAAAACTTTCGCTTTAAAAAAGTATATATATATATTCAACCTAAAGACTTGCACACATTTTCACGATTTTTCCAAAAAAGCAGCAGATCTACAAGCTCATAGCGCGGCACTCGGTGCCGCGCTATGAGCTTGTAGATCTGCTATTTTTGAATAGCCAAATAAATCTTAAAATGACACAGATGCGTTCCCGGTCTTAAAGGGTTAAAGAAGGAATTCCTTGACATTTTATTCCATTCTTTTTTTGTTTGTTTTGCCAATTATTTGGGGGCTCACTTGCAATTCCGTCCCGGCCCACCACAGGTGGGGAATGGCCAGCCTATAGCCTACATATGGTCTCTGTCGGGTGGAAACCTCATATGTCCAAA
Organism: Gymnoscopelus microlampas; assembly: GCF_963454915.1. Classification (NCBI taxonomy): domain Eukaryota; kingdom Metazoa; phylum Chordata; class Actinopteri; order Myctophiformes; family Myctophidae; genus Gymnoscopelus; species Gymnoscopelus microlampas. The sequence goes on along the minus strand of NC_139947.1, from coordinate 50,772,583 downwards.
AACTGTCGTTACTTTTCAGGATTCAAATTCAACAATAGCACAAGTATCAAATCTACAAGCTCAAAACGCGTCGCTTCGCGCCACGTTTTGAGCTTGTAGATTTGATACTTTTGTGCGACGCTGTAGTATGATCAAGTAGGGCGTTAATTCTTCTTTCTTTTTCCTTTATTTATTCAGGGAAACCCATTGAGAGCAAGCTCTCTTTTTCAAGGACGCCCTGATAACAAACATTTGAATCACATTACAATGTCACAACTTTGACAATAAAGCAAACAAGAAAAGCAGAAGCATAAAACAACATTAAAATAATCGCAAAAGGCGGTGAATCAGACAATACAGTGAGGACATGGATAAAAACACAGAGATTTAAAAATCAGATGCAAATAAACAGTGTTACATGAAACGGGTACAGTCACTATGTAGTGTGTCCTCAAGAAGCACCCTGAATGTCTCTACAGTATGGAGTGTGTCCTCAAGAAGCACCCTGAATGTCTCTATTGAGACCAATCGCACCAGTTTCAGAGAGTCCTGAAGTGTGTTCCATTTGTGTGGAGCATAATACATGAAAGAAGTTTTTCCATGTTCACTGCTCTTACGTGGACTGGTATATCTAATGTGTGTTTGTGAACGTGTTCATTTATGAAAAAAGCGTTAATGTATGAAAAAACACAAAAAGCTAAAATATGTAGATAAGAGGGTTCTGCGAGACAGCAACGATATTTGATTTGATTTATTTGAAAAAAAAACATTAACCTTACAAGGTGCTGGTTAATAATAATACAAGATAATTGAGAATGATGCACAAATAAGCAGTGGTTCTCAAACCACTGTCTTCTTTTTCGTGCCAAGGACCCCCAAATAGACACTTATTAGACCGCGGACCCCCATTTGAAAAGATAAGCCAGGGACCCCCATAATAGAAGATTTTTACGGCTCTCTAGCAGTGATTTTCAACCATTTTAATTTCAAGGACCCCCAGTTTGACATGAATTAGGCTACGGACCCCCATTTAATGGCATGTTTGTCTCTGGGACCCCAATTTATATTGTAAAATCAATGTTAACTCTGAGAGTGTACAAATGGAACCAAATGGACCCGTTAGGGTCCATTTGTACACTCTCAGAGTTACAGACCCATAAGGGTCCATTTGGTCCCTGTCCATCATTTAGCTGGGGACCCCCTGGAACACCCTCAAGTACCCCTGGGGGTCCTCGGACCCCACTTTGAGAACCAATGCCCTAGGACATATTTCCGTTACATTGAGAACAATAAATGAAACCATTTTGATAACAACACAAATGGTTTCTCAATGATTAAAATTAATATCTGCAGCCTGTATATGAAACAGGAACAGAGCCATAACAAAAGCAAAGTGGTGACCGTCCGGCTCTTTCCAGAAGTTGAAGAGAGGCTTTGATCACCTTCACCTTGGCGTCATGACAGTTGATGATTTACAGCGGAAAGTGGATTTTTACTGACGCGATCAAGGACTTTTTGCTGCACAGAAGTCAAGAAGACGACTGGCTATAAAAAGCCAAGCACCTTGTTTATTATGCTGCTGCCCCGTGTCATTTCTGTTGTGCTATGCTGCCAGTGGAGCCAGGAGGCCGCGACCCAAAAATAATCATATTTAAACTGGGGACCCAAGTTTAAAGACTTTCACTCCACTCATTTCAAAAACAAATAGTGTACTTTTGACTCCACATTTCTACCAAGGGACTCTTGGGAACCCAAACTTACGAAAAGATATTGTGAATTAACCACTTAAGCACTATTTGAAAAGTATAGTGAAAATAGCAGATCTATAAGCTCACAAGACATCTTAAGTGGTGGTGCATTATGGAAATGCACACACACACACACGCACACACGCACACACATACCCTTGATGAATCAGGGAGTATAGATAGGGCTTACCTAGTATGCATACATATTTCTGTCTGTCTGTCTGTCTGTCTGTCTGTCTGTCTGTCTGTCTGTCTGTCTGTCTGTCTGTCTGTCTGTCTGTCTGTCTGTCTGTCTGTCTGTCTGTCTGTCTGTCTGTCTGTCTGTCTGTCTGTCTGTCTGTCTGTCTGTCTGTCCGTCTGTCCGTCCGTCCCTCCGTCCCTCCCTCCCTCCCTCCCTCCCTCCCTCCCTCAGCCCAGGGGCCCGACCTCCAGCCTTCCCTGAGCTGCATCCCAATATGAGAACATACACCCTGCATGCAAATAACGATAGAGAGAGACAGAGAGAGAGAGAGAAAGAGGGAGGTGTTGCGTTTGACGGGAAATATAATACTGTATACTAGAAGTGTGAGATTGAAACAATTACACTGGGATTTGTGCATGTTCACAAATGAATACTGTTGAGCTACACACACACGCACGCACGCACACGCACATGCACGTATACACACAGATCTTGCATTTTTTGGGAGAATGTCAAACATTTTAAAAGCAAGCACACCGTACCTTAACTCGAGTACAAATTTGACAGTAACTTTCACTTGTAGTTGCGTAGACTAATATTTGACCACAAGCATCTATACTTTGACTCAAGTACTGGGGTTGAGAATACTTTGTCCAGGTATTGTTTATCTAATATCTGGGGGCATGCAGCAGTTTGGTTCAACTCTGTTGCTTTTAAATGTGCTCTAGTATAAATAAAGTGGATTGGATTGGGTCTGTCCAAAGTATTTACAAAGCACTCATGGTATAGTCAACCAGTGTTGAAGTTAGCTCTTCATGCTACCAAAGCATTGCCAAAAACAAATTATTCAGCGCCACCACGGCTCATCAGGCTTGTATGCAGGTTTTGTTTTTACAAGATACTGATACTAATGCTGAAAGAAAGAATAAAGAATAAGAACATGCTTCTATTTTCAGGCTTTTTGTGCTCTTTTTGTTTTCCATTCTTTGCTCCTAATCCGTTTCTTTCGCTCCTTGAGCTGCAAACGTGAAAGCCTGCATAAACAAGAGTTTCACCTTACAGTTACCTATGCAATTGTGTTGTGACAGTAAAGTTGATAGATTTTTTATGAGATGAAATCTATGTGCACTTCACTCCCAAGAAACACTCACAAATGTCAGGCAGTAAACAGTGTCTCTCTCTTCCAGCCCCCTTTTGGCCTGACAATTTTCAGCAAAGCTGCTGTGATACCATTAAAATCTTAGTATTTTGCCAATTGTTTTGGGGGGTCCACTTGCATTATCCTCAGAGGTTGAGAACCACCACCGTACACAGCTGCCCCCCCCAGCCTCTCTCTCTCTCTCTCTCTCTCTCTGGTTTGAAAAATGATCTGTAAATGTCAAACCTCTTGCAGAGTCACATCCACACGTTTCCTAGGCAGCTTGTTAGGACTGATGTGAAATACCACTGAACAAGTACGGCGATGGGGTCAGACCGTATCGTTTTCTGCTGTTGTTGTTGTTGTTGTCGTCGTTCCGTACAGTGGTGCGCGACAGACAGGCTGCAGAACAACCGAGAGTTGTCTTGTTTTCACTCACACTCACTCACGTAGTCTGGAGGTCACACGGTAAAGGTTCAATTTTCAAGGTTTGGTTATTGTTACATCTTGTTGTACGGGTATACATGAGAGCAAAGTTCTTTTGTTACGGTTCCATGGATTGTGTGGCAGCGATATAATGTTGTGTAGGAACTTGAGACTCGTGCTCACGGTTCAACCTCAGAACATCCGCTGCTTTTCTCACTCAGCAACATGTCACATGCAGGTAATGACTTCCTTATCTCTGTCAAACTGAGGGACAAACTACCCATTGCAGTTAGAACTGCGGATTCACTCCCAATTTTCCGCGTTGATCTGAAGACTCACCTCTTCAGACTCCACCTTAGCCTGTAGCACTTTGACCTAGTTTTACCCATTAAGACCTGAAGCCCGTTCTACAAATGTCTTCTAAATCCCAACAGTATTCTGAAAAATATCAGGGGTGCGCAAACTTTTTCATGTCAAGGACCCCCAAACTTATATGTATTTGGATGCTGACCCCCATCTCAAAATATTATGTTCCAAGGACCCCCCAGAAGCAAAAATTGTAGTTAAAAATGTTCGCTTCAAAACAATGTATATTCAATGATTTGCACACATTTTCACGATTTTTCAAAAATAGCAGATCTACAAGCTCATAGCCCGGCACTCGACCCCTGGACCCCTGGTTTAGACTGATGGTAGGCTCCATGGACAGTGACTTTATTATTTAGCCCTTGACTGACCTTATATGGTATTGGACCCTTTAGGCCTGTTTAGGCCATTCTTCTTATCGTTCCAATTTTATTTATGTTACTCTGTTGTTGCCTTTTGCCCTGTTGTTCTCCTTGAACCTTTGTTTTGTAGTGTTGTCGTGGTGTTTCCTGTCTGAACTAGGTGTTGCTTCCTGTCTTGTCTCACCAGTATGTCTTCGCAATAGTAGTTCACCTGTGTCTTGTTCTGTTCCCGCCAATCATGTGTTATTGTTAATTGTCTCTGGTACTCACCTGTGCCCAGTTAGTCCCTGTCTATTTATATGGCCCTCTGTGTTCAGTCTGTGTTGGTTCGTTAATGTTGTTACTGTGTTCAGTCAGTTACCTAGTGTTGTCTTGTATTCCCTGTTTAATTAATAAACCCCCCTGCATCTGAATCGCTCTGTCTCCGCTTCACTGTCTGCGCTTGGGTCCTTATACACCATTGGTTCTCAAAGTGGGGTCCGGGGACCCCCAGGGGTCCTTGAGGGAGTTCCAGGGGGTCCCCAGCTAAATGATAGATTAGGCACCAAATGGATCCTTATGCGTCTGTAACTCTGAGAGTGTACAAATGGAACCAAATGGACCCGTTAGGGACGGGTCCATTTGGTTCCATTTGTACACTCTCAGAGTTAAATCAACATAGATTTTACGATATAAACTGGGGTCCAAGAGATAGAAATGCCATTAAATGGGGGTCAAACTGGGGGTCCTTGAAATTAAAAAGGTTGAGAATCACTGCTAGAGACGTAAAAATAACTTCTCTAATGGGGTCCCTCGCATATCTTTTAAAATGGGGGTCCGCAGGCTAATAAGTGTCAATTTGGGGGTCCTTGACATGAAAAAGTTTGAGAACCACTGCTATACACCTCTCTGCCTCGCACCGTGACAACCTTTGCTCCTAGTTTACTGAGGCACTCCACTGTAGTGTACCATTTGATGGATGCGTTTACCTTGCTTATAAGTCGTTCTGGATAAGTGCATCCTGCTAAATGCCTAAATTGTAACGTAAGCATATCAGATCCTCCCTTATTGTACAGTACGTGCCCCGTAACCACTTCTCTCTCTAACCAATGTACAGCAACACCACAGCAAAACCCAAGTTGTATCACAGTGTAATCCATGTTAATAGAACATAACAAATAATAGTACAATCTTGAGTGTTACCTCTGAGTCTAAACGGAAGTACCGGAATTTGGCGGAAGTACCGCCCAAGGAAATGACGTTTATGCTTTACACATCTTTACATTCTCCGTGAATGAAACGAGTGTAGTGATTGATCGAAAAAGATTGTGAAAAAGAGTGTGGAAATATAGTGGCCCTCTCCATCATCAAAGTTGCATCACCTCTGCCTTAGAGTCACAGCAGCTCGTCACCTAACCAGGCTCTGCTGCTCCTCACAGGTGAAGGCACTCAGGGCAATCAGACCCCTGGATCAGAGCAAGGGAGGGGCAGAGGCACACCAAAGATGGTTGATTTATATTAGAAAGATAGACTATAGACCACCGAAGTCTGACGTAATTTACACATCCTTTGTTTGTCTACCTGGTTCGCAGTTTTCCACCCCCATAGACGTATTTAATATCGCGTCAAATAAGAACTGTGTTCCAAAAATAAACAAGTGACCCCGGCGGTTTGACTCTTATGGATATGAAGCATCAACTGACGGTGAGTAAAAACGATAATGTTACTTCCGCCGAATTAGTTACATTTTCACCAGAAACAGACTGTTTCAAATATAAGTGACTCACTATCATAAACGATACAGAACCTCCTCCCTGACAATATCGCAGAGACAGTTTTTATTTTTGGACCACAATTCTTATATGAGACGATTCTAAGATGACCCAATGTTATTCTCCATAGAGACATGACTTTACGAACCTGGGGATGAACGAGTGACGCCAGGACTTCGGTGGTCTATAGCCCAATTGGAGCCACTATAGGGACACGAATTGGACACGTTACAAGGAAGAAGACGTTAAAGGTGAGAGAAATGGAACTTTGACTTTTCTATGCTGGTTTTTGCTTGTATATTATTGGATTATAGACCTTTTTCAAGGCAGGAAATATGGACATACAATAACAACAAGGTGAACACAGGTGTTGTGTTTCCCATGATAGCCTACTAATTAAGATAACAATAACAGCACCCAGCGGACTCTGTTTTGACATGAATGGAACGCACATCATTATTATCATTAACACATTAACTGAAAACTGAAGCTTTTTTAAAATTTGAACTACCCCCATAATTCTGAAAGTGTACAAATGGAAACAGTAAGAGTCCCTTTGGATCCATATGTACACTCTCAGAGTTACAGACCTGTAAGGGTCCATTTGGAACCTCCTCATGGAACACTGTCTGAGGGTCCATGGACCCCACTTTAAGAACCACTAGGCTACTTGTTAAAACTGCTGCCATGTAATAGGTTTATATCCTGAGGTCTGACACATTATTAGTAGGCCTAAGATGGATACATGAATACTAGATAGATGTCTTTATTGATCCCGCGGGGGAATTTCGCCCAGAGGCAGCACGGCAGTTAGAGTTACAGATACAGAGTAAGGAATGTATGCTGTGGTCAGACTCAGTGCTACAATATTTTTTGTTTGTTTGTTTTGGAACAGGCTGGCTGTACCTTTTGGTTATGATTGGTTTGTCTCTATGTGTTGTAGTGATTGTATATGATATGCAATATGTATGCTGTTGCACACGACTTTTCAGGGGACAAATTGGACAGTATAAAAGCAAAACTCATTTAGTTTGGAAAAAAAGGTATATTCCTTCCTGTGAACAGTGTCTTTGTGCTCTGTTATGAAAAAGACAAAATGTCTTTTGCCCACCTTGTGTGTGTGATTGCCCCATGCCCCTGCATCTTGACACTGACCGGTCCTGAGGGGGTTTTAGAAGAAGAATGGCTTTGTAATGAATGTGAACACAACTTTGATTAGAACGGTTACATGTCGGCTTTCCGACGGTTACTAACCCTAACCCTAACCCCAGTGGCGTGCACAGACATTTTGAGGGGAAGGGCTGTCCTCACCGAGACATGGCCATCACCATTGAGAATACTGTGGTGACGTCAACTCGGACTGCGAAGAATCTGGGTGTGACCCTGGACGATCAACTGTCGTTCTCGGCTAACATCGCATCAGTGACACGGTCCTGCAGATTCCTCCTCTACAACATCAGGAGGATTCGCCCCTTCCTCACGGAGAAAACAGCCCAGGTGCTCATCCAGGCTCTTGTCATCTCCCGCCTGGACTACTGCAACTCCCTCCTTGCTGGTGCTCCGGCATCAGCCATCAGACCTCTGGAGCTTGTTCAGAAAGCTGCGGCTCGTCTGGTGTTCAACCGCCCCAAGTTCTCCCACACAACTATCCTTCTCCGTTCTCTGCACTGGCTCCCCGTAGCAGCTCGCATTCAGTTTAAAACCCTGGTGCTAGCCTATAGAGCAGTGAAAGGAACAGCTCCTTCTTATCTCCGGGTTTTGGTCAATGCCCACACCCCTGCCCGACCACTCCGGTCTGCCACCTCGGGGCGACTGACTCCCTCGCCACTCAACGGTCCTTCTGGTCGATCGACACGGTCACGACTTTTTTCTGTTCTGGCCCCACAGTGGTGGAATGAACTTCCCACTGATGTCAGGACAGCAGAGTCACTGCCCATCTTTCGCCGCAGGCTGAAAACCCACCTCTTCAGGAAACACTATCCTTCCTCTTTGCCTGGCCTACTTATTGTTAACTAGTTGTACGAACTCTTGTTTTATTTTTGTATTGTTTTATTGGATCTTGTTTAGTCGATACACTTATTTGTTTTAGCTCGTGCTCATTTGATTTTGCCATTTTTGTCTCATCTGTTTAAGAAAGTAGGTAGCTGATATATTGCACTTTTACCTTAGCGCTAGGTATACTCTTGGTTGCTTGTTTTTGCAGGAAATGTACTTAAAACTTCTGGTGATTAGTAGTTTTCGTTCCCTACCTATGTTGAATACACTTATTGTAAGTCGCTTTGGATAAAAGCGTCTGCTAAATGACTGTAATGTAATGTAATGAGGGGCAGGTGCTCAAGTAAAAAAAAAAGGACACCTTGCACCTTATACTTTCTTTTGTTTACTTGGTCTGCTCTTTTTTCCCTCTACACCTATACCTTTTTGCCAAAAATAGCCGATCTACAAGCCCACAACGTCTCGCAGCGCGAGGCGTTGTGGGCTTGTAGATCGGCTATTTTTGGCTAAAGTTCTCTGCAGAAAAGGGATGCTAGGTTTCGAGTGGTTATGGTAAAAAGAAAAATCATATCACATAAAGATTTGGCGGACCCCCTGTAGTAACTCTGAGGACCCCCTAGGGGTCCCGGACCCCCTGTTGAAGACCCCTGCTGTAAACTGAAAAATAGGGCACCTCTGGTCAAGAGGGCAAAGGGCAGGTGCTCTAGCACCACCTAACCGCACGCGGAAGCCACGTAGTCAGAGTGACGGGATGTCGGAATGGAAGGCAGTTCCCCACAAGAACTAAGAACATATGGCATGTTTTCATGTATTTTTGGTGTGGAGTGATGACGGAATACACCTTTATTCCACGACTACTTCAGACACTTCTGGTTGGCTGACGCTTGGGATTCAGTACGCCTGTGTCCACCAGGCCTGTGTCCAGTAGATCTGGGTCCAGTTAAAAAAAAGGCATGGGTTTCCAAGGCTAGGGTCCAGTAGATCTCTCCTCTACTCTCCTTTTCATATATAAGCGGCTTAAAGATGATATTATTCCGTAACATAGCTAAGAATATCGTGTGTGTGCGTGTGTGTGTTCCGTTGTTTGTGGACAGTAGTGGGTTAACCTAAGACTAACATTTAATGTTGGTTCTAACTACACACTGGTTTTATGTAGCTGACAGTAATGACGTTTTATCACATTGTGTGAAATCCATGGGGGGGGGCAACACACTTTGGTTATTTTTGCCCTGGGTGCCACATTGCCTCGTGCCAGTCCTGTTTTATTCACTGATCTTATGTTGCAGTTTTATTATCTCATGGTTATGAAGCTGCTCTTTTAGCTTGTTCTTCTGTAAAGCACTTTGTAAACCCCGTTTGGAAAAGCGCTATGCTAATACATTCATTAGTGTTATCATACAAGCTGCTGAGTCACAGGTGGCGAGGGTGCAAAAGGCCAGCTGTGGCACAAAGGAGCAAGGCCTATGACACACACACGCACACACACACACACACACACACACACACACACACACACACACACACACAGACACAGACACAGACACAGACACACACACACACACACACACACACACAATTGATTTATTTATGTTCACACACAGGGAAACCATACAGGGACACAAATATTTTAGGTGCAGTAAAGCAGGGGTCTTCAACAGGCGGTCCGGGACCCCTAGGGGGTCCTCAGAGTTACTACAGGGGGTCCGCCAAATCTTTGTGTGACATGATTTTTTATTTTACCTTAACCACTGGAACCCTAGCATCCCTTTTCTGAGGAGAACTTTGGCCAAAATTAGCAGATCTACAAGCTCACAACGCCTCGCAGCGCGAGGCGTTGTGAGCTTGTAGATCTGCTATTTTTGGCAAAGAGGCTATAGGTGTACAGGGAAAAAAGAGCAGACCATGTAATCTGAAACACAATTTTATACAATATAGAGGAAGGGGTCCCTGCTTCATCTCTCTCTCAGCTAGGGGGTCCTTGGCCTGAAAACGTTGAAGACCCCTGCAGTAAAGGTTACATTCACAAACTCATGGATATATATGTCCTCATGATACAACACGCGTGTCACTCAGCGCTCCATGGGCACAAGTAGCGGCGGCTCCGCCATATGTGGCAGCGGAGACGGCACAATACTTTAACCAGCCTTTCTGCCTCGTCTTTGGGCATCCCGAGTTGTCGAAAAACTAATCCGTGGGCATAATCACCAGAGGAAACAAAGTTCTTACAGTCTTGCGCTGCTGCTTGGTGTTAAAGCGCTCTCTGTAGTCGTTCTCATGGGCCTGGAAGTCCACCCGTTGCTATTCTGACAGCGGAAGGCCATATTTTTTTTGCTCTGCTCTCGTACTGTGAGGACGCTTTTGCTGCTCGCTCTGCCCTATGCTTACATTCCTCTGCTGATATCCATGTTTTTTATTTTTATTTTTTTCCCTGAGAAACCACGAATGGATCCTGGATATTTATAAACCCATGGGACTCTATTTCTTCTATAGATACAAGCCATATTTCTACTATCTTTCGACCTATTTGTCGACCTCCAGTGACTGGGTGCGTGGCATATAGCCAAAGCTAATTAGCATCAGGATGTACCCGACTTTTTCAACAGAGGACTACCAAAAATTGCTGCAAAGGATTGCAGTGCTGGAAACGGAATTACACCGTTTAAGAGTGAATGTGGAAGTGAATCAACATTATGGAATTCCACAGTCTCAGAGCAACGGACAAGACCATGCCAACAAGCAGCCACCTAGTGTGGTTTCCGAGAAACCCCAGGACAAGGCATTCTCATGGAACACTTTTGGGGCAAAGCCAAAGGATTTGAAGGGGCGAATAACTGGCAGAACTCGGAGCCCTGTGATTACAGATCTGACCGGCTGGCCTGCGCTACCACCCGCGCGTCACCATCATCGATGCCCCCGGACACAGGGTACCGCGTCTTCTACCCCCCTTAAACAGTGGAAAACTGCCAATGGGAGATCTACAAACAAATCTCCCAAAACATCGAGTGCTGAGCGTCAACAGTGGAAAACTGCCAAAGGTAGATCTACAAACAAATCTCCCAAAACATCGAGTGCTGAGTGTCCTGTGCAGCTGGGAAACAGATTCACCCCATTGCTCCAGGACCCCAGATGCCCGTCTGATGGCAGACAAAACAAATCTTCTTCACCCAGCAGGGTAAGAACCAAGAGTAACTCAGATGAAAAAAGGCTATATGGTGAGCCTGAATTTCTGATCATAGGGGATGCCGCTGTTAAAGATGTTAAAAGCATGATAAGAAGAAAGGCAAAAGTGTTATGCTTCCCTAAAGACAAAGTCTCTGACATGAATGACAGAATTCTGAATCTTATCGTTGAACACCCAACGGTGAAAACCCTGATCTTGCACGTTGGCACATGTGATACAGAGAACAAACAGTCCGAAATCCTAAAACAGCATTTCACAGCCTTATTCAGCAAAATCAGCTCACTTGATGTAAAGGTGTGCATCAGCGGCCCACTACCACCTACAAGAGGCGGCGATGAACGTTTCAGTAGACTGTCTGCACTGAGCAAATGGCTTTCAATTATGTGCACCAACAAATCTGTACATTTTATTGACAATTTCAATTTTTTTTGGGATAGAAGACATCTTTTTTCTTCGGATGGCCTTAAATTGAACAAGCTGGGAACAAAATTGTTTATGTCAAACATTTTCTACAATGTTCCCCTGTCTTTGTCAACCTCTGCCAGAGCACAAGCTTCCATAACAACAGATAATGCTGCTGCCGTTGAAGAATGCCAAGGTGAATGGCTCTGTGTGGACGAATACGCTGTCACACCACCCCCCACTGCTGCTGATGGTGGAGGAACATCCATAACAAATGAACTCTCTGATAGTGAAGACTCGGAAACAAAAACAAAGGACAGCGTGCTGAAAACAACCGCTGATAACAGCCTAAATCCACAGGAGGAGATTGCCACGGCCCCTGACGTCGACTCTGCAGCCACGGTCATGCTGGAAGAGGAAGGAGACAAAGAGGAGTCTCTCAATGAGGAAGATTATCCAACGTCATCACCTTCCTCCTCTTCATCATCATCTTTTTCCCTGTCCCCAATACCTCTTCTGGATTTCACCAGTAGCATGAACGACTTGATTAGAGCGGGGACTAGACTCACCCCCCAAATCAAACGCCAAGCACCAACCGTGCCCTGCCCCCCACCCATCGCCCCTCGACGGAGCCATTGCAAGAACAAGAACGTCCTGTCGGCTTCCCTACGTCTAGAGAATACATTTGATTGCTGAGATAGGCAGGGTCCATTATGCATAGCCAAAATCATGTCTGGGCCCAAGGCTATTTTAGTTAGCCTTGTAGAAAACAAGGTTTACAATATTTCCACTGTTATCTCAAATAGAGTTCCCAGGACAAGGAGTGACTTTAAACGCTCTGCAAATACAGCAAATTTAACAGGCATTCCATGTAGAGGAAACAACCAAGTAGTTGAATGCCTTAAGCTAAACTTGGCCCTACTTAACATCAGGTCACTTAATCACAAGTCTTCCTCTGTAAATGATATCATCTGTAAAGAGAAACTAGATATTATCTTTCTAACAGAAACCTGGCTTGGTTCTGATGGAGCGGTGCTCTTATCTGCAGCATGCCCACCAAAGTACAGTTTCATTCACTCAGGACGTGAGGGAAAAAAAGGAGGTGGTCTGGCGAATATCTTTTCTGACACTTTAAAATTCAAACCTCTGACAAACCTTGGCAGTTTTAAATCATTTGAATACCAGGCCACCATATTGGAGAGTCAATCGTCTGTGCTTATGATTAGTATGTATCGACCTCCAAAGTGCAGCAAAGCCTTATTTCTAACAGAAATATCAGAACTTTTATCTATCTGTTCCACTAATTATGACAGAACTCTGATTACTGGAGATGCTAATTTGTATGTTGACATTGTTTCAGATGTTGTGGCTATGGGTTTCCTACAGTTACTGCACAATTTTGACTTTATTCAACATGTTGTTGGGCCAACACATAAACATGGCCACACCCTGGACTTGGTGATCACTAAAGGTTTGAATATCACTGTTGACAGTATTATTGATAAGCCCGAACTAACAGACCACTATTTATTGTGTTTTAATATAACTGTCTTTGATCTAAGGAAAAACAATACAGAATATACTATAAAAAAACGTTTTTTTAGCTCATCTGCAGCAAACGAGTTTCCTCGTCATCTGGCGTGTGTGCAGGTGCCCACCCTACTTGATGCTCCCTCAGTGAATGATATGGTTCAACATTTTAATCTCAAATTAGAGTCAGCTCTCGACATAGTGGCTCCTATGAAAACTAAAAAGAAACTTAATTCTAGAGTAACACCCTGGATCAACGAGCACATGCGCTCACTCAAGAAAGAATGTCGTAGAGCTGAGCGAATTTGGAGAAAAAACAAACTCACGGTCCACCTAGAGATTTTTAAGAAGTCAACAGTGGCCTATAACAAAGCACTGCGCTTGGCAAGGCAAGCATATTTTTCAGGCATTATCAATGACAACAAGCAAAATGCCAGAGTCTTATTCTCTACCATTGAACATCTCTTAAACCCCCCCCAGGCTTACAAGGAGTCGCTCCCTGCTTCTAAAGCTAAGTGTGATGAGTTTGCGTCCTTTTTTGCAAACAAAATTTTTAGCATTCGAGCTGGTATTATGAATGCTGCTGCTAGCACTGCAAATGCTGCAAATGGTGCATGGTGCAAAAACGTAGATCACTCCAGAGGAAGTCTAATATCTTTCTGCACAATTAATGAAGAGGAACTCCGTAAAACTATATCACAGATGACATCATCATCTTGTTCACTGGATGCAATACCCACCCCGTTTCTCAAAGAGGTTTTAGACAGCGTGATTGGAGATATCCTAAGAATTGTAAACAGCTCTCTACTTTCAGGCGTCTTTCCAGACTCACTGAAAACGGCTGTAGTCAGGCCGTTACTCAAGAAACACAACCTTGATCCATTGGTGCTGGGTAATTATAGACCAATCTCTAATCTGCCATTTCTGGGAAAGGTCTTAGAAAAAACTATCTTTCATCAACTGGATGTGTTCCTACAGAACAATAAGGTTCATAACAAATTCCAATCTGGCTTCAGGAAAGGTCATAGCACAGAAACAGCACTTGTAAAAGTAATTAATGATCTTAGGGTGTCCGCTGACAACAAAAATATATCTGTTCTCCTACTCCTTGACTTAACCGCTGCTTTTGACACGATTGATCACAAAATTCTACTACAACGCATGGAGTACTGGATTGGTTTGTCAGGCACAGCCTTGTCTTGGTTTTACTCTTACCTAACAGGCAGAAGCTATTTTGTCAGCCTAGCTAATTTTGACTCAGACAAACATGACATCTGTTCTGGTATTCCACAGGGCTCAATTCTGGGTCCCTTATTGTTCTCCCTGTATATACTACCACTGGGAGAACTCATCGCCGATCACGGAGTGAACTTCCATTTCTATGCTGATGATACCCAGCTGTATCTTTCGGTAGCTCCAGACGACCCCTGCGCTCTAGACCCATTGTTGACCTGTCTGTCCAGTATAAAATGCTGGATGAGTGAGAACTTTCTTAAGCTAAATGAGGATAAAACAGAAATTCTCATAATTGGCTCCAGTGAGCAGAGAGAATTAATAATAAGTAGACTTGGTAACCTGGCTGTAGAAAGTAACACCACAGTAAAGAACCTGGGGGTTATTATCGACTCTGAATTGAATTTTAATGCACACATTAATCATGTCACCAAGATTGCTTTCTTTCATCTTAGAAATATTGCGCGAATTAGAGACTATCTGTCATTAGACGACGCAAAAACGCTGATCCACGCTTTTGTTTTCTCTCGGCTTGATTACTGCAATGCACTCTACTCTGGCCTGCCTAAGAAAACAACTGACAGATTACAACTTGTTCAAAATGCGGCAGCCAGAATTTTAACTAAAACTAGAATGAGAGAACATATCACTCCAGTACTAGCTTCACTACACTGGCTCCCGGTTGTTTTTAGGATTGATTTTAAAATTCTTTTAATAGTTTATAAAGCTCTAAATGGTCTGGCACCTTCCTACCTCTATGACTGCCTAGAGAGACATGATCCAAACCGGACCCTCAGGTCTTCAAGTGCTGACCTACTCGAGGTGCCTAAAATGACATATAAAAAATACGGTGAAGCAGCATTCTGCTTTTACGGACCAACAGTGTGGAATAAACTCCCATTACACCTAAAACAGGCAGCCTCTGTCGATAGCTTTAAAGCACAGCTCAAGACCTATTTCTTCACTCTTGCTTTTAGCTGACTCTTTGGTTGATTTTTAAGTCCTCACTGTATTGCCTATTTTAATGTTTTATGCTTTTGCTTTTATTTTATTTTATTTTTTGTTTGCTTTATTGTTAAATTGGTTGTAACTGTAACTGTATTCTTGCTCTGTAAAGCACTTTGCGCTGCATTTCATGTCATGAAAGGTGCTATACAAATAAAGTTTATTATTATTATTATATGCTATTAAGTTAATGAAAGTGCCACCCCGTTTCCACGGCAACGGGGTGGCACTTTCAATGTAAAATTCCCAAATGGCCACCATGTGAATATGGCCTATTGCCTCTCTTCCCGGTAGCTGTTGACGTGAGGGGCCGTCAGGTAGCGTCGACTGTTGGTAGATTCCACCGGTGAATAGTGCCTTCTACATACATAGTCCACAGAAGTTGCAAATGCATCCACTGCACCTACTACATTGCCGATGGTAGTTACAACGGGGCAGTTTAACGTCATGCCCACACAAACACACACACACACACACACACACACACACACACACACACACACACACACACACACACACACACACACACACACACACACACACACACACACACACACACACACACACACACACACCCCATCTGCTACAGACACCTAGGCAGTCCTGGGGCCAGGACACACTGTTTTCATATTGCGTGTTTCAGAGACAAACACTATACACGGTGCAGTTTCCTTTAACAGGCTTGACCGAACCACACGTTTAAATTAAATTAGTGTTGTTTTTGTTTTTTGGGGTACGAGAAAATGCAATTATCACTCTCAAAACAATCTCTGTATTGGCATGCCATGTCATCAAAAAGTCGCACATTATTCATAAACCTTAGAAAATTAAAATAAATGCTAGCATTCCTGCACAATACAATACTGCAATCTGGGAATCCATTTGGTAAAATAATAATAATAATAATCTGTTTTGAGAGATGAATCCATGTGTAACTTCAGAGAGTACACACCCTTACAGTTGTACACTCTCAGAGTTAAATTAACTCATTTTAAAGTGTGTTTTGGGTGACACATGAATGAAATGAAACAAATGGGAGCACTGGGGCAGCAAGCATAATACACACCAGCGTTGATAACATTTTTTGACAACAAATTTTGATTTAGTTTTCGTCATAGTCTTTTGAATAAAATTCCATTTAGTTTTAGTCATATTTTAGTCATCCAAAATGCTTAGGTTATGTCTAGTTTTAGTCGACTAAATAATAATTTTACACTTGGTTGCATGCTGAAAATAGCAGATCTACAAGCTCACAACGCGTCGCAGTACGACGCGTTGTCAGCTTGTAGATCTGCTATTTTCAGAGCGCAACACCCGAGAAAAACCAAACATAAAATGACTTGTCTTTTAGTTCTACTGGATCTCTTCTCCACTAGTCCCTCACTAACATTTTAGTCTAGTTCTTATTTGTTGACGAAATTGTCAATATATTTAGTCTTGGTTTTAGTCATCGTAGCTTAGTTTTTATTTAGTTTTTATTTAGTCAGTGAAAAAAGGTAGTCGACGAACATTTTTCGTCATAGTTTTAGTCGACGAAATCAACACTGATAAACACCAAGTGCTCTTATCTGTAAAATAGGGCTCAATGGTATTGTGGAGAAAAAAAACACATTACAACATATGAATACGTTTTGCAATATGTATGTACTTCAATATGAAAAAAAAAAGCAGCAGTTACATAATTTCAACTATTCTGCAGATATGTAAAACTCAATAGCTCCGTTTGGAAAGTCACCCTAAGGCAGTTGTCTGAACCTGATTGCAACATTGAACGCAGAGTGTGCGTGCAAAAGACCAGTTGCCAAGAAGTCATTAAATTATAATGCTATTTATCAGATGGACTGTAATGTTTTTTTTCTGCCAGATTAATCATGAAAAATGTGAACCTTGCAAGATTTCCTTTTTCTATCAAGAAGTAAAAGTGTTTTTACCTCAATGTTACTGACTGGATCAATTTGCCGTATAGCCTCATTATCCTTTGAAACGTGACTATTGCATATCTGTACATTGTGACGTCGATGCTGAAACGATATTGAGTGGGTAAAGAATACGCTCAGAACTTGATTGTGCACCATTTCAATTACAATTTAGGCATTTAGCAGACACTCTTAACCCATTAAGACCGGGAACGCATCTGTGTAATTTTAAGATATCTTTGGCTATTCAAAAATAGCAGATATACAAGCTCATAGCGCGGCACCGAGTGCCGCGCTATGAGCTTGTAGATCTGCAATTTTTTGAAAAATTGTGAAAAATGTGTGCAAATCTTTGGATATATGTATTTTTAAAGCGAACATTTGTAACTCAAATCTTTGCTTCTGGGGGATTCTACAAATGTATTTTTTTTTAAAAACACATTAAATGTGTTTTTTGCTATAATATCAGTGGTTCTCAAAAATGATATGGCCGTGGACCCCCATCTCAAAATATTTTGTTCCAGGGACCCCCAAAAGTTGTAAGAGAGTCAAAAATGTTCGCTTTAAAAATATATATATTCAAAGATTTGCACACATTTTCTGATTTTTCAAAAATGGCACTCGGTGCCGCGCCATGAGCTTGTAGATCTGATATTTTTGAATAGCCAAAGAAATCTTACAATGACAGAGATGTGTTCCCGGTCTTAGAGTGCCATTGACGTGTTTCACGTGTTTTACCACAATGGCGCAACGTGCCATTGTGGTTTGGAAAAAAACGTTCAGAACCCAAGATATCATCATTTGAACAGGATCTGACACCCATTTTGACCTCATGGTCAATATTCAATGTATCTCCTGAGCAAGCAGGCAGGCTCTGGGGATAGCCTAAGCATTTCAGATCTTGCGCAGGAAAACAGGGTTCGGATCCGGGCTAGAAGAGCAAAGTTACATAGTGCCGTTTTAATTCCAAATGGCAACCTTAATTCTGATGTAGTGAAATGTGGATTATTAGCTAGTATACCTTTACATTTATTCATTTATCGTTCACTTAATTACGTATTGTCCTCTTTACTGATCCCTTCATTTGCTGGCGTCAACATTACGTATCAATATTGTCTCAAATAACAAATCCATCATCACCTTTTCAAAAGAGAACAACTTGTGCGGCATATCATAGATTTATAATCACTGCATGAACATATCATAATTATAGTTATTATCATTATCGTAGGCATTTGGTGTATATCTATATTATTTTTCTATTGAGTTTTCTAAAGGCAAAAAAATACGAAAACATAAATAATGTAAAATCCAAACGTGGAAGTAGACAGTGAATCACTATTAACCCATACTATACTATACAATCACTATTAACCCATACTATACTATACAATCACTATTAACCCATACTATACTATACAACCACTATTACCCCATTAAGACCTGGAACTGTGTCATTTTTAGATTTCAGCTAAAAAGCATTATTTTACAATTTGGGCTATTCAAAAATAGCAGATATACAAGCTCATAGCGTGGCACCGAATGCCGCGCTATGAACTTGTAGATCTGCTATTTTTGAAAAATCGTGAAAATGTGTGCAAATCTTTGGAATATATATATTTTTAAAGCGAACATTTTTAACTCAAAACTTTGCTTCTCGGGGTCCCTGGAACAAAATATTTTGATGGGGGTCCGCGGCCAAATACATATAATTTTGGCGGTCCTTGACATGAAAAAGATTGAGCACCACTGATGTAGAAACATACGTTTTTCAGAATACTGCTGAGATTCAGGAGACATGTAGAATCGGCTTCAGGTCTCAATGGGTTAACCCATACTATACTATACAATCACTATTAACCCATAGCTCATATAGCGCGGCACAGAGTGCCGCACTATATGAGCTTGTATATCTGCTAGAGTAGCAGATCTACTTTCACGCCACGCTTCGAGCTTATAGATCTACTACTTTTAGCGCTTTTGAATTTGAATCCTGAAAGGTAAACAGCTTTGGACATATGAGGTTTTCACCTGACAGAGACGACCTGCTATGCCAGGGGTCTTCAACAGGGGGTCCGGGACCCCTAGGGGATTCCTCAGAGTTACTACAGGGGGTCCGCCAAATCTTTGTGTGATAGAATTTTTTATTTTACCTTAACCACTTGAACCCTAGCATCCCTTTTCTGAGGAGAACTTTGGCCAAAAATAGCAGATCTACAAGCTCACAACGCCTCGCGCTGCGAGGCGTTGTGAGCTTGTAGATCGGCTATTTTTGGCAAAGAGGTTTATAGGTGTAGAGGGAAAAAAAGAGCAGACCAAATGTATCTGAAACAATTGTATACGATGTAGAGGGGGGTCCCTGCTTCATCTCTCTCTCAGCTAGGGGGTCCTTTGGCCTGAAAAGGTTGAAGACCCCTGTGCTATGCGGTGCATTTGTCTTTCCATCCTGACGTGCGTTCAGTTCATTAGTGAATCACATATAATAGAGAAAATGTCTTTCTTTCTCTCTCCTCCCTGCCCTCATACACAATTAGCATAACAGAAAACCATTAGCATAATAGTATGAGCTTTATTTGCATATGTATATTATTTCATGCAATTGTTTTTTTTTTCTCTCTTTCTTTTATTTGATGGATGACTGCAGTGTTTCATTGTCTAAGTCTGTGCATATGTGTTGATAGGGCAGGTTGTGTTTGGAGGGGGGGGGGGGGTTAGACGTTTCCGTCTCCCCTGTCTTTGTTGGGGAGGGGGGGGCAGGCAGACGCCGCCTTCTGCCAGGGTCAAGGTTTGTTTAAGGTCAGCAGGGGTCATCAACAACAGCCGGCGTCTTATAAGGCAAGGTGGTGCGTCTGCTGAAGTCTGCCGCGTCACAGACACAAAAGACACGCACGCACACACACACACACACACGCACGCACACACACACACACACACACACGCACACACACACACACACACACACACACACACACACACACACACACACACACACACGCACACGCACACGCACACGCACACGCGCACACACACACACTAAAGCCCTTATCTGGCGGGTGCGAGCAGACATAGACACACCCCCCACAACCCACCCTTCCCTGATGTAATGCTTAAGTTTAAAGCTCTGCGCTTATACGCTGTCTGTCTGATCTCCATATCTAATTGACATCCCCCTCCCCCTCCCCCCCACCACCGCCACCCCGTCCCGAACGCACGGCCCGGCCTGTACGCAAGGTGTGCACGTTCACGAGTCAAGCCCCGTGTTCCCTTCTGTCACCGCCGTGGTTCCACGGGCCGATGTATATACGGTGCCTCGTCTCAGGTCTTCCTTCGCTTATAGAGCCTATAAAGCCGTATTCTTAAACTCTCTCCTATGTCGTTGTCCTATGGCAAAAAAAAAAATAGCCGATCTACAACCTAAAAGCTTGCAGATCAGAAAGTTGCACGTTATTCACCAAACCTTCGAAAAGAATAATACATGCTAGCATTGCTGCACAATAACCCTTTTTGCACGGGGTCCCAGCAATGCGTGTTACTACAGCATCACGATCATTTTAACCACTTTATCCATTTATACGTTGGCTATTGAAAAATAGCAGATATACAAGCTCGCAGCGCGTCACTGTGTGCCGCGCTGCGAGCTTGAAGATCTGCAATTTTTGAACATTCATATCTTTTTATCTTGAAGGCATTGGAACATTTTGAATAATTTTGAATTCTTTTAACACAAATCCTCTGTTCTTGGGGGGTTCCCTGACACTAAATATTTGTTGTCAGAAACTGTTAAAATAGTCATAATAAAGGAGTCTGCAACCAAACACACCATCTCATCTCAGGACAGTATAGCGTAGGACAGGGCTCTTCAACAGGGGGGTCCGGGACCCCTATAGGGGGTCCTCAGAGTTACTACGGGGGGGTCCGCCAAATCTTAGTGTGATTCTTACATTAGCCACTTCAACCCAGCATCCCTAATCTGAGGAGAACCATAGCCAAAAATAGCCGATCTACAAGCGCAGCGCGAGGCGTTGTGTGCTTGTAGATCGGCTATTTTCGGCAAAGTGGTTTGGTGTTGGTCTATGAAATCTATGAAAATAAAATCGTATACAGTATATGTATGTTACTGGGGGTCCCTGCTTCGTCTTCGTCTTTCAGCTAGGGGGTCCTTGGACTGAAAGCGTTGAAGACCCCTGGCGTATAGGACACTTTCTGTGGACACCAGCGTGCAGCGCGCCGTCTTAGGACACCGCGTGTAGGACATATGGCGTAGGACACGGCCGTAGGACACTGTCATACGACGGGACTATAAATCACGCATTAAACTGCCATGTCTGGAACTCAGCCCTTCCTCCCGGTTAATTAAAAAATGTCCTGTATAAACGCTGTCTTTCGGAAGCTCTTCTTACGACTATATGGGAGGGGAGGGGCGGGCAGGCGGGCGGGGGTGACCGTCAAGAAAATGGTCTTCCCAGCACCTGTCCCCCCCCCCCACCCGTAACCCCCCTCCTTCCTCCTCCTCCCCCGTAGCCCGCCTCCTGCTCAAGCCCCCAAAATGTACTCCACTCCATCGCTAATACAGCCAGCGTTTATTTTGGGCGGCGAAAAACAGCAGACCTTTAACCCATTCATTTTTTAGATTTGAGCTAAAAGCATTATTTTACACTTTGGGCTATTCAAAAATAGCAGATCTACAAGCTCATAGCGCGGCACCGAGTGCCGCGCTATGAGCTTGTAGATCTGCTATTTTTGAAAAATCGTGAAAATGTGTGCAAATCTTTGAATATATATTTTTTTCAAGCGAACATTTTTAACTCAAATCTTTGCTTCTGGGGGTCCCTGGAACAACATATTTTGATGGGGTCGGCGGCCAAATACATATACATTTTGGGGGTCCTTGACATGAAGAAAATTGAGCACCACTGATATAGAAACATACGTTTTTCAGAAATAAAAGCTCGGCGGTCACAGCCTGGTGGAGCGCGCGTACAGACAGGTCTGCAATTTAGCAAAGTATGAATTGGGGCTTTAAGTCTGCTGATGGTGGCAGTGGAGGGTGTGTGTGTGTGTGTGTGTGTGTGTGGGGGGGGGGCCGAGGGGTGGGGCGCGGGCGGTCGAGGTCTGCGTGTGGGGGAGGGGAGTTAGAGAGACTCTGGGATTTGGGGTGGGGGGGGGGGGGTTGGGGGGGGGAGTGAATGAGGTCGTCTGAATGTGCGGCACGTGCCGCGGCGCCTGCTGCTGATTCACACACCCCCTACCCCCCCCCCCCCCCCCCCCCACACCCACCACCACCAGCCTTTTTAAAGTGCACGTGCACACGCAGGCATGCATGCAGATTTGTGTGCATTCACGCGCGCACGCACGCACACACAATCACACACAGAAACTTACAGAAACATACACAGACACACATACGCACACATGCGCACGCACACACACACTCAAATGGAGACGCACACATACACACACACACGCGGACACACACACACACACACACACACACACACACACACACACACACACACACACACGGACACACACACACACACACACACGGACACACACACACACGGACACGGACACACACACGCAGACACACACACGCAGACACACACACGCAGACACACACACCGACACACGGACACAGGCATTCACGGAAGGTACGCCATACACATGCAAACAGTCATGACACATCGCATTCCCTTTATCTCTCTTAATCCATCTATTAGTGTACACACACACACACACACACACACACACACACACACACACACACACACACACACACACACACACAGACACACAGACACACACACACACACACACACACACACACACACACACACACACACACACACACACACACGGACACACACACACACACACACACGGACACACACACACACGGACACGGACACACACACGCAGACACACACACGCAGACACACACACGCAGACACACACACGCAGACACACACACCGACACACGGACACAGGCATTCACGGAAGGTACGCCATACACATGCAAACAGTCATGACACATCGCATTCCCTTTATCTCTCTTAATCCATCTATTAGTGTACACACACACACACACACACACACACACACACACACACACACACACACACACACACACACACACACACACACACACACACACACACACACACACACACACACGCGCGCGCGCGGCCATCCCGGGCGGACATGCGTAAACACAGACGGTCGGTCGGGGCACACGGCTGCACGGCCGCCTCTGATTGGCCCAGAGCAGCATGGAGCAGGCAGGGGGGAATTAAGGTCACATGGTGTACGTGCTGCTGTAATCCTTTAACTGACTGCACCAAGGACACACCGGCCCCCTCCTCCATGAGAAACCTCTTATCTCCTCCTCCTCCTCCATGAGAAACCTCCTATCTCCTCCTCCACCACCATGAGAAACCTCCTATATCCTCCTCCACCACCATGAGAAACCTCTTATCTCCTCCTCCTCCACCATGAGAAACCTCTTATCTCCTCCTCCTCCATGCAGTGTGGAGAAACCTCTTATCTCCTCCACCATGAGAAACCTCTTATCTCCTCCTCCTCCATGCAGTGTGGAGAAACCTCTTATCTCCTCCACCATGAGAAACCTCTTATCTCCTCCTCCTCCATGCAGTGTGGAGAAACCTCTTATCTCCTCCACCATGAGAAACCTCTTATCTCCTCCTCCTCCATGCAGTGTGGAGAAACCTCTTATCTCCTCCACCATGAGAAACCTCTTATCTCCTCCACCATGCAGTGTGGAGTGGTGGAAAAAGTACTGAAATTCTTTACTTAAGTAAAAGTACCAATACTGCAATTTAAAAATACTCTTTTACAAGTGAAAGTCCAGAATTAAAAATTCACTTGAGTAAAATTGCAAAAGTATTGGCATCATATATATAATAAAGAAATACATCACATGGATGCAACTGGGACGCATCATCAGTGTTGTAGCCTGGGGTCATAGGGTGTTTCGGGTCTCGCAACGTACAACATACACCCTCGCCCAGGTGACCCAGCCAGGGTTGATCAAGCCCCGACTTACGTCCCAGTAGCACCCACGGTCAGTCCTATAGGGAAAGACAGGGCCACTCAGTCCGCTTCTCCGGAAGTACTCTGCCGGGACTCGGGGAGGCTCTGGCACGTGGAGGGACTAGGCACTGTGGGTTGTCTCCTGGCCGGGCTCCTCCTTCGTCTCACCAGGTCCAGGACCTGAGCGCTGCGCCAGATCAGATGCACCGCCCCGATCCAAACATTTCCTTCTGGCGTGATGGTTCCTTGGGCCGATACCACTAGATTGGGCCGTCTAATGGTATTAGCTCCGCTTGCGGTACGCTGGAATGGAATGGCCCTCCTAAAGGCCTCACCGCGGGTTTTTTGGGCTTCTTCCTCACGGAAGACACAGCATGGGGCGCTAACCCATACTGCTCCCGGGATGCCGTCTACATTCCGGCTGTCAACAGTCTCTCCTGTGGTCACCAAACTATTCCTGGTTGTCACGTAGTCTATAAATTCCTATGAGCCACTATAAATAGAATAACTAATAAAGAAATACATCACATGGATGCAACTGGGACGCATCATCAGTGTTGTAGCCTGGGGTCATAGGGTGTTTCGGGTCTCGCAACGTACAACATACACCCTCGCCCAGGTGACCCAGCCAGGGTTGATCAAGCCCCGACTTACGTCCCAGTAGCACCCACGGTCAGTCCTATAGGGAAAGACAGGGCCACTCAGTCCGCTTCTCCGGAAGTACTCTGCCGGGACTCGGGGAGGCTCTGGCACGTGGAGGGACTAGGCACTGTGGGTTGTCTCCTGGCCGGGCTCCTCCTTCGTCTCACCAGGTCCAGGACCTGAGCGCTGCGCCAGATCAGATGCACCGCCCCGATCCAAACATTTCCTTCTGGCGTGATGGTTCCTTGGGCCGATACCACTAGATTGGGCCGTCTAATGGTATTAGCTCCGCTTGCGGTACGCTGGAATGGA
This sequence comes from Gymnoscopelus microlampas, assembly GCF_963454915.1. NCBI lineage: Eukaryota > Metazoa > Chordata > Actinopteri > Myctophiformes > Myctophidae > Gymnoscopelus > Gymnoscopelus microlampas. The sequence continues at coordinate 50,747,366 of NC_139947.1, read as the reverse complement.
ATGGCCCTCCTAAAGGCCTCACCGCGGGTTTTTTGGGCTTCTTCCTCACGGAAGACACAGCATGGGGCGCTAACCCATACTGCTCCCGGGATGCCGTCTACATTCCGGCTGTCAACAGTCTCTCCTGTGGTCACCAAACTATTCCTGGTTGTCACGTAGTCTATAAATTCCTATGAGCCACTATAAATAGAATAACTAATAAAGAAATACATCACATGGATGCAACTGGGACGCATCATCAGTGTTGTAGCCTGGGGTCATAGGGTGTTTCGGGTCTCGCAACGTACAACATACACCCTCGCCCAGGTGACCCAGCCAGGGTTGATCAAGCCCCGACTTACGTCCCAGTAGCACCCACGGTCAGTCCTATAGGGAAAGACAGGGCCACTCAGTCCGCTTCTCCGGAAGTACTCTGCCGGGACTCGGGGAGGCTCTGGCACGTGGAGGGACTAGGCACTGTGGGTTGTCTCCTGGCCGGGCTCCTCCTTCGTCTCACCAGGTCCAGGACCTGAGCGCTGCGCCAGATCAGATGCACCGCCCCGATCCAAACATTTCCTTCTGGCGTGATGGTTCCTTGGGCCGATACCACTAGATTGGGCCGTCTAATGGTATTAGCTCCGCTTGCGGTACGCTGGAATGGAATGGCCCTCCTAAAGGCCTCACCGCGGGTTTTTTGGGCTTCTTCCTCACGGAAGACACAGCATGGGGCGCTAACCCATACTGCTCCCGGGATGCCGTCTACATTCCGGCTGTCAACAGTCTCTCCTGTGGTCACCAAACTATTCCTGGTTGTCACGTAGTCTATAAATTCCTATGAGCCACTATAAATAGAATAACTAATAAAGAAATACATCACATGGATGCAACTGGGACGCATCATCAGTGTTGTAGCCTGGGGTCATAGGGTGTTTCGGGTCTCGCAACGTACAACATACACCCTCGCCCAGGTGACCCAGCCAGGGTTGATCAAGCCCCGACTTACGTCCCAGTAGCACCCACGGTCAGTCCTATAGGGAAAGACAGGGCCACTCAGTCCGCTTCTCCGGAAGTACTCTGCCGGGACTCGGGGAGGCTCTGGCACGTGGAGGGACTAGGCACTGTGGGTTGTCTCCTGGCCGGGCTCCTCCTTCGTCTCACCAGGTCCAGGACCTGAGCGCTGCGCCAGATCAGATGCACCGCCCCGATCCAAACATTTCCTTCTGGCGTGATGGTTCCTTGGGCCGATACCACTAGATTGGGCCGTCTAATGGTATTAGCTCCGCTTGCGGTACGCTGGAATGGAATGGCCCTCCTAAAGGCCTCACCGCGGGTTTTTTGGGCTTCTTCCTCACGGAAGACACAGCATGGGGCGCTAACCCATACTGCTCCCGGGATGCCGTCTACATTCCGGCTGTCAACAGTCTCTCCTGTGGTCACCAAACTATTCCTGGTTGTCACGTAGTCTATAAATTCCTATGAGCCACTATAAATAGAATAACTAATAAAGAAATACATCACATGGATGCAACTGGGACGCATCATCAGTGTTGTAGCCTGGGGTCATAGGGTGTTTCGGGTCTCGCAACGTACAACATACACCCTCGCCCAGGTGACCCAGCCAGGGTTGATCAAGCCCCGACTTACGTCCCAGTAGCACCCACGGTCAGTCCTATAGGGAAAGACAGGGCCACTCAGTCCGCTTCTCCGGAAGTACTCTGCCGGGACTCGGGGAGGCTCTGGCACGTGGAGGGACTAGGCACTGTGGGTTGTCTCCTGGCCGGGCTCCTCCTTCGTCTCACCAGGTCCAGGACCTGAGCGCTGCGCCAGATCAGATGCACCGCCCCGATCCAAACATTTCCTTCTGGCGTGATGGTTCCTTGGGCCGATACCACTAGATTGGGCCGTCTAATGGTATTAGCTCCGCTTGCGGTACGCTGGAATGGAATGGCCCTCCTAAAGGCCTCACCGCGGGTTTTTTGGGCTTCTTCCTCACGGAAGACACAGCATGGGGCGCTAACCCATACTGCTCCCGGGATGCCGTCTACATTCCGGCTGTCAACAGTCTCTCCTGTGGTCACCAAACTATTCCTGGTTGTCACGTAGTCTATAAATTCCTATGAGCCACTATAAATAGAATAACTAATAAAGAAATACATCACATGGATGCAACTGGGACGCATCATCAGTGTTGTAGCCTGGGGTCATAGGGTGTTTCGGGTCTCGCAACGTACAACATACACCCTCGCCCAGGTGACCCAGCCAGGGTTGATCAAGCCCCGACTTACGTCCCAGTAGCACCCACGGTCAGTCCTATAGGGAAAGACAGGGCCACTCAGTCCGCTTCTCCGGAAGTACTCTGCCGGGACTCGGGGAGGCTCTGGCACGTGGAGGGACTAGGCACTGTGGGTTGTCTCCTGGCCGGGCTCCTCCTTCGTCTCACCAGGTCCAGGACCTGAGCGCTGCGCCAGATCAGATGCACCGCCCCGATCCAAACATTTCCTTCTGGCGTGATGGTTCCTTGGGCCGATACCACTAGATTGGGCCGTCTAATGGTATTAGCTCCGCTTGCGGTACGCTGGAATGGAATGGCCCTCCTAAAGGCCTCACCGCGGGTTTTTTGGGCTTCTTCCTCACGGAAGACACAGCATGGGGCGCTAACCCATACTGCTCCCGGGATGCCGTCTACATTCCGGCTGTCAACAGTCTCTCCTGTGGTCACCAAACTATTCCTGGTTGTCACGTAGTCTATAAATTCCTATGAGCCACTATAAATAGAATAACTAATAAAGAAATACATCACATGGATGCAACTGGGACGCATCATCAGTGTTGTAGCCTGGGGTCATAGGGTGTTTCGGGTCTCGCAACGTACAACATACACCCTCGCCCAGGTGACCCAGCCAGGGTTGATCAAGCCCCGACTTACGTCCCAGTAGCACCCACGGTCAGTCCTATAGGGAAAGACAGGGCCACTCAGTCCGCTTCTCCGGAAGTACTCTGCCGGGACTCGGGGAGGCTCTGGCACGTGGAGGGACTAGGCACTGTGGGTTGTCTCCTGGCCGGGCTCCTCCTTCGTCTCACCAGGTCCAGGACCTGAGCGCTGCGCCAGATCAGATGCACCGCCCCGATCCAAACATTTCCTTCTGGCGTGATGGTTCCTTGGGCCGATACCACTAGATTGGGCCGTCTAATGGTATTAGCTCCGCTTGCGGTACGCTGGAATGGAATGGCCCTCCTAAAGGCCTCACCGCGGGTTTTTTGGGCTTCTTCCTCACGGAAGACACAGCATGGGGCGCTAACCCATACTGCTCCCGGGATGCCGTCTACATTCCGGCTGTCAACAGTCTCTCCTGTGGTCACCAAACTATTCCTGGTTGTCACGTAGTCTATAAATTCCTATGAGCCACTATAAATAGAATAACTAATAAAGAAATACATCACATGGATGCAACTGGGACGCATCATCAGTGTTGTAGCCTGGGGTCATAGGGTGTTTCGGGTCTCGCAACGTACAACATACACCCTCGCCCAGGTGACCCAGCCAGGGTTGATCAAGCCCCGACTTACGTCCCAGTAGCACCCACGGTCAGTCCTATAGGGAAAGACAGGGCCACTCAGTCCGCTTCTCCGGAAGTACTCTGCCGGGACTCGGGGAGGCTCTGGCACGTGGAGGGACTAGGCACTGTGGGTTGTCTCCTGGCCGGGCTCCTCCTTCGTCTCACCAGGTCCAGGACCTGAGCGCTGCGCCAGATCAGATGCACCGCCCCGATCCAAACATTTCCTTCTGGCGTGATGGTTCCTTGGGCCGATACCACTAGATTGGGCCGTCTAATGGTATTAGCTCCGCTTGCGGTACGCTGGAATGGAATGGCCCTCCTAAAGGCCTCACCGCGGGTTTTTTGGGCTTCTTCCTCACGGAAGACACAGCATGGGGCGCTAACCCATACTGCTCCCAAAATGTACTTAAAGTACCAAAAGTAAAAGTACTAAATATTTGAAAATAGCCGATCTACAAGCTCACAACGCGTCGCGATGCGACGCGTTGTGAGCTTGTAGATCTGCTATTTTCAAATAGCCTAGGTATAAAATAGGTTTAAAGTGGTTAGTGTATGTTTCATTATATCATCATTTATATCTGAAAAGTAACTAGTAACTACATTTTTCAAATAATTGTAGTGGAGTAAAAGTAAAATATTTGGACCCGAGATGTAGTGGAGTAGAAGTCAAAGTATTGAAAATTGGAAATACTCAAGTAAAGCACAAATACCTCAAAATTGTACTTAAGTACAGTACTTAAGTAAATGTACTTAGTTACTTTCCACCACTGAGTGTGTCTTATCTCCTCCTCCATGCAGTGTGGAGAAACCTCTTATCTCCTCCTCCATGCAGTGTGGAGAAACCTCTTATCTCCTCCTCCATGCAGTGTGGAGAAACCTCTTATCTCCTCCTCCATGCAGTGTGGAGAACCTCTTATCTCCTCCTCCATGCAGTGTGGAGAAACCTCTTATCTCCTCCTCCATGCAGTGTGGAGAAACCTCTTATCTCCTCCTCCATGCAGTGTGGAGAAACCTCTTATCTCCTCCACCATGCAGTGTGGAGAAACCTCTTATCTCCTCCTCCATGCAGTGTGGAGAAACCTCTTATCTCCTCCTCCATGCAGTGTGGAGAAACCTCTTATCTCCTCCTCCATGCAGTGTGGAGAAACCTCTTATCTCCTCCTCCATGCAGTGAGGAGAAACCTCTTATCTCCTCCTCCATGCAGTGAGGAGAAACCTCTTATCTCCTCCTCCATGCAGTGAGGAGAAACCTCTTATCTCCTCCTCCATGCAGTGTGGAGAAACCTCTTATCTCCTCCTCCATGCAGTGAGGAGAAACCTCTTATCTCCTCCTCCATGCAGTGTGGAGAAACCTCTTATCTCCTCCTCCATGCAGTGAGGAGAAACCTCTTATCTCCTCCTCCATGCAGTGTGGAGAAACCTCTTATCTCCTCCTCCATGCAGTGAGGAGAAACCTCTTATCTCCTCCTCCATGCAGTGAGGAGAAACCTCTTATCTCCTCCTCCATGCAGTGTGGAGAAACCTCTTATCTCCTCCTCCATGCAGTGAGGAGAAACCTCTTATCTCCTCCTCCATGCAGTGAGGAGAAACCTCTTATCTCCTCCTCCATGCAGTGAGGAGAAACCTCTTATCTCCTCCTCCATGCAGTGTGGAGAAACCTCTTATCTCCTCCTCCATGCAGTGTGGAGAAACCTCTTATCTCCTCCTCCATGCAGTGTGGAGAAACCTCTTATCTCCTCCACCATGCAGTGTGGAGAAACCTCTTATCTCCTCCACCATGCAGTGTGGAGAAACCTCTTATCTCCTCCACCATGCAGTGTGGAGAAACCTCTTATCTCCTCCTCCACCATGCAGTGTGGAGAAACCTCTGATCTCCTCCTCCATGCAGTGTGGAGAAACCTCTTATCTCCTCCACCATGCAGTGTGGAGAAACCTCTTATCTCCTCCTCCATGCAGTGTGGAGAAACCTCTTATCTCCTCCACCATGCAGTGTGGAGAAACCTCTTATCTCCTCCTCCATGCAGTGTGGAGAAACCTCTTATCTCCGTATTTTAACTTTGTGTGTTTTTCCCCGTACTTGATCATTGTTATGAATTATGCTTATGATTATGGGACTGACCTTTTATCTGATTGACCCCGTACACTAGTGATGTGCGGGTCTGTTTTTTTCATGACCCGCCCCGCCCCGGAACCCAACCCGCCTCAACCCGCTCCGCGAACCCATATATAAATCTATGGCTCAACCCGCCCCGCGACCCGCGGTATAACAATAATAATCGGTAAAATCATGAAGGAAAACAATCTTCAAGTTTACACCCCAAGTGTATTCAAACAGTTTTATTGTTATTATTCTTATTCTTATTATGAATAAAGACAAAACAAGAGCATGTGATTTGTATTTTGTTTTGCGTGTGAGAGCGGCTGACCCGCTCACCCGCAGCCCGCATAATTGCCTCTGAAATCCTGACTCGACCCACCCGCGCCGCGGGTTGACCCGCGGGTCCCGCGGGTTACGGGTCGGCCCGCTCATCACTACCGTACACACATGTGTTGGCAACCCGACCGAAAATGTATTTTCTATTTACTAAAGAGCTGGAGAGACAGGGAGAGCCCTGGTACTGAACACATGATCTGTACTATAGCAATGAGTCAGAATATAGTGCTTCAACCTTTTAACAAAACAACTCTTTGTTTTGCCGGGAGAATATCACTTACAGTACCCTAGCTTTAAAACGTCTACTCCACTACATCTCGTGGAGTAGTATTCTTTCCATCTTTTTTTTTTTTTTACAGCACTATTATTTGACAGCTTTAGTTACTTTACACACATTGTGTTGAATCACTCTCATCTGCGTTACGCACATACAGTACTGACACACTTGACGCCATGACAATCAACTACTTTATCAGATAGTCTGTATAGTCAATGATACGATATATGCAGGTTCTAATTCCTATTCGTTCTGTTCTTGTCCTTGTGTCGTATCTTCTGGTCATGTCATGTGTCCAATACTGTATATTAGCCCATTAAGAGACCATCATTTTTAGATTTGAGCTAAAAAGCATTATTTTACACTTTGGGCTATTCAAAAATAGCAGATATACAAGCTCGTAGCGCGGCACCGAGTGCCGCGCTACGAGCTTGTATATCTGCTATTTTTGAAAAATCATGAAAATGTGTGCAAATCTTTCAATATATGTATTTTTAAAGCGAACATTTTTAACTCAAATCTTTGCTTCTGGGGGGTCCCTGGAACAACATATTTTGATGGGGGTCCGCGGCCAAATACATATAATTTTGTGGGTCCTTGACATGAAAAAGATTGAGCACCACTGATTCCAATCACGATACTAGGTTTGTGATATGTTTTTCTTTTTTTCGAAGACTAAATTATTTTTTACCTAAATCTTCTTTTTTCTTCTTACACAAATCCAGTATTTTCTTCTCTTTCATTGTTTTTTTTTTTTTTTTTTTTTTACAGTACTGTGTTTTCTCTAATATCCTCTTTTCCAGTGGTTCCCAAACTGAGGGTCGGGAACCCCCAGTGGGGTCCCCAAATTATTTTGGGGGGGTCCCCAGATGATTAGTTTAATGTGCAACATTGTTTTCTCACTCAACACTAAACAACATACACTATAGTGCTTACAGGGTATCTGCACATTTCTGAAGTTACAATTGAATCACTTTTAAGCCCTTTTTTAATACCAAATTGGCCCAATATTACCTAAGAAAGAGGCAAACCTTGTGAAAATAGCCGATCTACAAGCTCACTACGCCTCGCACTGAGCTTGTAGTTCGGCTATTTTCACAATGTATTTCTTTGGAACCGAGTCAAACTAAATGTAATGCCTACAATTCCAAGTGCTTGTCATGCAGTTCAAATATGATTATTTTGGGGGGTCCCCAGTTCAAATATGATTATTTTGGGCGATCCCCAGTTCAAATATGATTATTTTGGGGGGTCCCCAGTTCAAATATGATTATTTTGGGGGGTCCCCAGTTCAAATATGATTATTTTGGGGGGTCACGGCCTGAAAAGTTTGGGAACCCTTGCTCTTTTCGATAAAGTAGCAAATGACTTCAGAACAGAGAGAGAGAGAGAGAGAGAGAGAGAGAGAGAGAGAGAGAGAGAGAGAGAGAGAGAGAGAGAGAGAGAGAGAGAGAGAGAGAGAGAGAGAGAGAGAGAGAGAGAGAGAGAGAGAGAGAGAGAGAGAGAGAGAGAGAGAGAGAGAGAGAGAGAGAGAGGAATATAGCTGATCTAAAAGCTCACAATTAGGTAATAAGAAATGAAGTCAGATTGAGAGAGAGACAGAGGTAGATGGAGAGAGAAGAGAGATGGCATACAGTAGTACAGTATTGTGTTCCCTGGAGAGCTTGAGGTGACAGACCGATACTCTCTCTCTCTCTCTCACACACACACACACACACACACACGCATGCACGCACGCACGCACACACAGAGCTCCACGGCCAGTTGCCATGGAAACAAGAGAGTAGGGTGTATCTTTCTGGTGAAATGTATGTACATTGCCGTGTTGGAGGTGTGTGTGTGTGTGTGTGTGTGTGTGTGTGTGTGTGTGTGCTCAATGCTTGTGTGTGTTCATTGTTTCTCTTGTTCATTATGTCTGCAATTGTGCATCGTGTGTGTGTGTGTGTGTGTGTGTGTGTGTGTGTGTGTGTGTGTGTGTGTGTGTGTGTGTGTGTGTGTGTGTGTGTGTGTGTGTGTGTGTGTGTGTGTGTGTGTGTGTGTGTGTGTGTGTGTGTGTGTGTGTGTGTGTGTGTTTTGTGAACATAACTGTCACATGCGTGTCACTCAGTGGGGCGGGGCATCTATCAAAATGTGTCAAGTGGCTCCATTCACCTGAGGGACGGAGGATTAGGTGATTACTGTGACACACACACACACACACACACTCCCACTTTGCTGTCATTTTGCGTGTGTGTGTGTGTGTGTGTGTGTGTGTGTGTGCGTGCGCGCGCGTGTGATACATACACTCAGATAGTATATTGTCTTCTATTGTTGTTAATGCAAAGTAGCAAAAATAGCAGATCTACAAGCTCAAAGGGCATTGCTCCGCGCCGTGTTTTGAGCATCTTTTTTGATACTTTCTGTGAGGCTGTAGTAGGACGTTCATTTACAAAAGGAAACCCACACAACTGTTTTAAATATGGAGATAAGAGGTTTCTGCCCGACAACAACAATGTTAATGTCTTTAAGACCGGGAACGCATCTGTGTCATTTTAAGATTTTTTTGGCTCTATAAAAATAGCAGATATACAAGCTCATAGCGCGGCACCGAGTGCCGCGCTATGAGCTTGTAGATCTGCTATTTTTTTTTTTATCGTGAAAATATGTGCAAATCTTTAGGTTGAATATATACTTTTTTAATACGAAAGTTTTTAACTCAAATCTTTGCTTCTGGGGATTTTACAAATCCTAACAATTTCATTTCTCCTAAAGTTCTTTTTTTTTTTTTTTTTTTACTTATGTTGCTATATTTTCAATGTTTTTCAAACTTTTTTCTTGTCAAGGACCCCCAAAATAATATATATTTGTCCGCGGACCCCCTCCCAGCTAAAAATATTTTGTTCCAGGGACCCCCAGAAGCAAAGATTTGAGTTAAAAATGATTTGCACACATTTTCACGATTTTTCCAAAAAATAGCCCAAAGAAATCTAAAAATGATGACACACATGCGTTCCCTTCCCGGCCTTAAAGGGTTAATGTCTTGGCCCCCAAGGAAGACTAGCTGTCGTTTAGGGGCGTCGGCTAACGGGGATCCGCATATAAATAAACAAACGAGCAGCATATACGTTCATATACAGTGTTTGTAGATGTTCACATAATGTGGCACATTGTTTGCTATCATGATGATGTGCGTGCGTCTGCATTTCATCAGGAGGATTCCTGCTCGTCCTCCGTACTTTGTGTGAATACCCCTGAATCAGCAAACACAGAGGCAGGACCGGTTTTAATTACAATGTTAATTGATAGGAAACAAACGCGGGCCTAATTAGTTGCGATGAGGCAAACCGGCCCAGTGGCGCTGTGTGGACTTAATGATTCAACATGACAACAAACACGAGGCCTGTCGGCACACAAACCTATCTGTATGCACACGCACGCACGCACACACACACACACACGCACACACGCACACATGCACACCGAATCACCAGTTTTTTGTGCTTGCTCCATCATTTTGTACTATTCTGTGAGAAGAGAGTCGATTGTCGAGAGTGAGAGTAGAAGAGAGAAGAGAAACGAGAAAACGTGGGATAGAAACAGGTTAAATAAATAGATACAGATAGTGTATGAGATAGCAGATATATAGTTCATGATGTTGTAGAACATTAGCATAATATGCAGTATGTGTACACGATCTTTTAGGATCATTAGCATTGTGCATATGCAGTGGCTTGCACAGACATTTTGAGGGGCAGGTGCTCAAGTAAATTATACTTTTTTTTGTTGACCTGGTCTGCTCTTTTTTCCCTCTACACCTATACCTCTTTGCAAAAAATAGCCGATCTACAAGCCCACGTTGTGGGCTTAATTGTAGATCTGCTATTTCTGGCTAGAGTTCTCCTCAGAAAAGGGATGCTAGGTTTCGAGTGGTTATGGTAAAAAGAAAAATCATATCACACAAAGAATTGGCGGACCCCCTGTAGTAACTCTGAGGACCCCCTATGGGTCCCGGACCCCCTGTTGAAGACCCCTGCTGTAAAACATTTTTTCAAAAGGGCACTTCTGGTCAAGAGGGCAAAGGACAGGTGCTCTAGCACCACCTAGAATCTATCTGTGCACGTCCCTGTGCATATGTGTACATAACAAGTCGCCATGGGATGGGGTTAACCTATTAAGGCCTGAGTCCGATTCTTTTTTTCCACACGGGAGGGGCTGGAGCAGCTCTGGAATCACCCGCGGTGATTCTGAGAAGGAAGGGCCTTATAGATCACCGTGCAAAAAAACATGGCTCCCCATCCGCTTCCGTTCTATCTCCTTCTCTAAAACCCCTATAACTCCAAAACGTTTTACGTTGGGGAAAACGACTCATTTTGTGTGCGCGCTCGCTCCGCCATTGTGACCGTCCCGCGTGAAAGATGTTATCGTTCCAGGCGTTAGCCAGGACCATCGTGCACGCATGCTTTGTTTCACATGGAATGGTCGTCGTGGAGTCTACTACAGCTTAAACAGCGCCGCGCAGCTCAACGGTGAGATTTCTGGCACCAAACGTAATGTGTTATTATAAAATTCAGGCACAGAATGTGTTAAAACAGATTTAAAAAAAAATATATATATATATATATATATATATATATATTTACGATTTTTCAAAAAATAGCAGATCTACAAGCTCATAGCGTGGCACTCGGTGCCACGCTATGAGCTTGTAGATCTGCTATTTTTTAATAGCCAAAGACATCTAAAAATGACACACAGATGCGTTCCAGGTCTTAAAATGAGGAGGAATAGAAAACAAACAGAAGAGGAAATAAATCTTTCGGTGGAGCTTGTTGCACAAGCCAATCAATAAGTCCTGGCCACAGTCAGCATGGCTCTCACAAATACACACGGCTGGATAAATCACAGGGAAAATGGCCTTTTAAACCCTCCGTCCGCAGACAAAACCTGAGACAAATCCTCCCGCTGAGGACGACAATATATTTTCCGCCGTGTCAAGGTTAGTGACCACGTACTGTAAGTACATACTCAAGTAAATACTCAAGTAAGGCACTCTTCATTGATATAAAACAAACAAACAAACAAATGTGTTTAACATCAGGCTACTTCATAATTGTTCAGGTAAAAAAAAGAAGAAGATTTCAATAAGAAAATTGTAACAACAATTGGCTTCTATTTCAACATGCCAACTTTCCAGGAAGAAAAAGGCTGTAGTTTCTGTGTATACACAGGATCCCAATGGAAACGAGCCATAGTGCTTTCTCTGGTTCAAGCATTGTGGTTCGAGCATTGTGTTTGTATTAAACTGTACTTTCTGTGCTTTTTTTGGCAAAAGTATTCAATCAATCAATGAAAGCTCGGGAACCCCATTGATTGGTATAGGCAGGTTTCTGAACTGTCCACAGTCAGCCCTCCTCTGAAGCATTGGTTCTCAAAGTGGGGTCCGGGGACCCCCAGGGGTCCGTCAGGGAGTTCCAGGGGGTCCCCAGCTAAATGATAGATAGTTAGGAACTTAGGAACCAAATGGACCCTTATGGGTTTGTAACTCTGAGAGTGTACAAATGGAACCAAATGGACCCTAACGGGTCCATTTGGTTCCATTTGTACACTCTCAGAGTTAAATTAACATAAATCTTACAATAAAAATTGGGGTCCAAGAGACAGAAATGCCATTAAATGGGGGTCCGTAGCCAAATGCATGTCAAACTGGGCGTCCTTGAAATTAAAGTGGTTGAGAATCACTGCTAGAGCCATAAAACTCTTCTCTTATGGGGGTCCCTGGCATATCTTTTCAAATGGGGGTCTGCGGGCTAATAAGTCTCAATTTGGGGGTCCTTGACATGAAAAAGTTTGAGAACCACTGGTCTGAAGCATAGTCAGTAGACAGAAATATCTTATAATGAGCATTAGTGAGGACCATTTATATGAAGATAATGTCACTATGTCACTAGCATGTACTGTAAGACTATCCTAATATACAATAGAGAGTCGCGCGCATGCGTGGCTGTCTGCATCTCCAAGCTGTTTGTCTGCCTGGGTCTCCAACAAGTTAGATCTCGCTTCGCTTTCGGTTTGTTGCAGTGAGTGAGGTTTCGCTTCCGATTTGCGCGTGACTGCTGCTGCAATTAAATGCTCAGAAAAGACTAAAGAATACTATACTCACTACGTGAGTGCGATTGTTTGTTCATGTCAGTATTGCTTTGGAATCTTGGAAAGACTACAGTTTCTTTGTAGTTGAGCGCACCTCATGCACACATACCTGCTACTTTTTGCACATCATGCGTAACCTCATGTACACACCTGATACTGATGCTTTTTTTCTTTCTTTTTGTCCCTAAATTTAGAGTGGCCAATTAACTCCTCTCCACATACATCTCTGTGTTGTATCTGCTGTCGTATCCTACTGACTCACCTGCCAGTGAGGAGCCCCCACCAGGAGGACGTAGAGCCTTCGTCCTACTCCTCCCGACCAACACTCCCTGCTGACAGGTGTCGCCCCCAGCCCATAGGAGTACGTAAAAGTAAGTAAAAGAGTAAACCAGATAACCAAATGTATGGCCAGAGTTTCCTCTTTTGTCAACCCTCAGGCCCTCAGGACCCTCTCAGGGGCCCTGATTCAGCCACTTTTCGACTATGCTTGCACCTCTTGGTACTCCAACACCTCAGTGTCACTGAAGACTAAGCTTCAAACCTCCAAAAACAAACTGATTCGGCTACTCCTCGGACTGGGGCCCATGACCCACCTTTCTCCCACCCACTTTACCAGCCTAGGCTGGCTCAGGGTGGAAGACAGGGTTAAACAACTAAAAATGGGAATGGTCTTCAAAATTGTAAATCCAAATTTGCCCGATATGCCCCCTATACCCGTATATCTGAGTAAATACCTCCAAAAGGTTAGCGACACCCACAGTCACAATACCAGAGGGAGCGTTAACAACAATTTGGTACCACCCACCCATAAAAAAAACATGGGCAAATTCTCCTTCTACAGCACTGCCACCCAGGATTGGAATAGTCTAACCCCATCCCTCAAAAAATGCAGTTCGCTGGGCTCATTTAAAAGAGCCTTAAAAACTCACCTTTCAGGAGGCCAAAAGAGGAGGTAGTACCATTTTGCCGTTAGACAGCCGACCCCCCCCCCTGTTCTTGTACATACAGTGGTTGTACCTTCAGAGTGTCCGGGGTGGCACCCCTCTGGTGCCTCTCTGGTACCACCTACTTTTGCGGTACCGCTTTTTTCTCTGTGGTGCCACTAGATGGCGGTAGAGAGCAACTAATGCCCAGACACAGGCATGTTGTGTCTATTTGAGACAGGGCTGCTTCCAGTCAACAGAGGCTGCAATTGAAGCTGAACTTGTTGAGAAGTGAAACAAATAATTGTATGGGTTATATTATCAAGAAGTATTTTGGTAAATTGCACTCAGTGGGCTTTGAAAGTAGCAATTATTTCTTTAAACACAACTGTGTTTCATGGTGGAAGAAGTGCACAGACATTTTACTTAAGTAAAAGTAGCAATACCACAATATAAAAATACTCTATTTTATATTTACTTATTTTTAAATATACTTACCAAAAGCTAATGTTCTACAATGTTTGAAAGTAGCCGATCTAGCTTGTAGATCGGCTATTTTCCAATGGCTGTGGTATAACACAGGGCTAAAGTGGTTAATATGTATGTTTTATTATATAACAATTTATATCTGCAGAGTAACTAAAGTTTTCAAATAATTGTAGTAGTGGAGTAAAAGTACACTATTTGCCTTTGCAGGCGTTGTGGAGTAGTAAGTGAAAGTGCACTAATACTCCAGTACAGTAAAAAGAAAACACTTCATCATTTTCCCCAAGATTCTATGGAACCCAAGCGGGATTCGTACCCCGTCCTCTCACCTTTCAGACACATCTGACTAACCGCTATGCTATCAGTTGAGTTGACAAAATGGCTGTATGTGATGACAAGACACTGCACACAGAATGGGGCATCTAACTTCCAGCTGAACCAGTGCTATGTTACTTGAGTAAAAGTACAAAGGTATTGGCATCAAAATATACTTAAAGTACCAAAAGCTAATGTTCTACAATGTTTGAAAGTAGCCGATCTAGCTTGTAGATCGGCTATTTTCCAATGGCTGTGGTATAACACAGGGCTAAAGTGGTTAATATGTATGTTTTATTATATAACAATTTATATCTGCAGAGTAACTAAAGTTTTCAAATAATTGTAGTAGTGGAGTAAAAGTACACTATTTGCCTTTGCAGGCGTTGTGGAGTAGTAAGTGAAAGTGCACTAATACTCCAGTACAGTAAAAAGAAAACACTTCATCATTTTCCCCAAGATTCTATGGAACCCAAGCGGGATTCGTACCCCGTCCTCTCACCTTTCAGACACATCTGACTAACCGCTATGCTATCAGTTGAGTTGACAAAATGGCTGTATGTGATGACAAGACACTGCACACAGAATGGGGCATCTAACTTCCAGCTGAACTAAAAAACAACAACAACATCAATGACCAAAAAAAATGAAGATTAACCATCCAATTCATACTTGATCATTTTTCCCCTTTGTTTTAATGTTGTTCGAGCAAACAGATGTTTAAAATCATCTTCGTCTGTTGGCCTCTTCCTGTGAGTTCAAATTAAATAACTTCTGTAACTGTTTTGGCAACCTTTGTTGCCTGCTTTGTACACGACTAATAATGTTCGTAGCTCAATTAAATCCATTATTTTCAACAAACCTGATAAAATAAAAAGTCTGTTAGTATGTGCTCTGAAATCCTCTTTGTAAATAATTCTTAAAGCTCTTTTTTGTAATCTAACCAAAGGACTGGTGTTACTCTCATTCCAGACATTTGAGGTAAGGGGGGAGGGGATCTTGTAGTGAATTGATCTAATGTAGCAAGCCAAAACAGGTTATGCTAATGCACAGGCTGTCTGATCTCACAAGAACATGGGCTTCACAGTGAAACACATCACAGCAAATGAATACAGTACAGTATTGTCCTGCTTTAAGACATTTTATTCAAGAGGCACTGCATAAAAAAGTGTCATACAATACACAAGTAAGTACAGTGGCATAAAAAAACATCATACTGTATTAATTGCAGTCAGTCAATGTCACCTTGCAAAACGCAATGAAAAAAATATATAGGTATATATATTTAGGTCTTTGTCAACCATGTTGGGATACTCTCTGTTCTATTGCATGCTTTCTGTCGTTCAGCTGTGTCTCTCTGTGAAGCAATGCTCTCTGTCTCTGCACTAGCTCAAGCCCCCCCTCTCTCTCTGTCTCCAGTAGCCTACTAACTGGGCATCAACTGCCCTTTTCAGGTCAACCCTAAATGCATCTAATTCTCTCTGGTGGGATGTTAGTAAGTCTGATAGTATCTTTCTGATGCTTCTCTCCAGTGGAAGAACAGGGTTCGATTCCTACTTGGGGCACCATGATACAGATTACATTACACAACTGTTGTTTCTGATGTATCGGCTACTTTCAAACATTGTAGAACATTAGCTTTTGGTACTTTAAGTATATTTTGATGCCAATACCTTTGTACTTTTACTCAAGTAACATAGCACTGGTTCAGCTGGAAGTTAGATGCCCCATTCTGTGTGCAGTGTCTTGTCATCACATACAGCCATTTTGTCAACTCAACTGATAGCATAGCGGTTAGTCAGATGTGTCTGAAAGGTGAGAGGACGGGGTACGAATCCCGCTTGGGTTCCATAGAATCTTGGGGAAAATGATGAAGTGTTTTCTTTTTACTGTACTGGAGTATTAGTGCACTTTCACTTACTACTCCACAACGCCTGCAAAGGCAAATAGTGTACTTTTACTCCACTACTACAATTATTTGAAAACTTTAGTTACTCTGCAGATATAAATTGTTATATAATAAAACATACATATTAACCACTTTAGCCCTGTGTTATACCACAGCCATTGGAAAATAGCCGATCTACAAGCTAGATCGGCTACTTTCAAACATTGTAGAACATTAGCTATTGGTAAGTATATTTAAAAATAAGTAAATATAAAATAGAGTATTTTTATATTGTGGTATTGCTACTTTTACTTAAGTAAAATGTCTGTGCACTTCTTCCACCATGAAACACAGTTGTGTTTAAAGAAATAATTGCTACTTTCAATTCATCCTAAGGACTCATTCCCTTATTTTCTATGTTTACAAAAAATAAAAATAACATTAACTTTAAATGCATTCACCCTTCCCCTGTTGCTAATACTGTACTGTAGAGCTCATGAACTCACATGTGCCACATGGTGGCCGTTCAGCCACACTACACTTTAAAAAAAGGTGTCAAATGCGGCACCACCAAGTAGTAGTGGCACCTCTGTGGCACCACAGAGGCACTCAGATGGTATTACTGCCATTCTCAAGTGCTAACCACTGTATATATTTCCCCCCACTTTTTTTTGTTGTTGTACATAGTGTTATTCTTTTGCTGTTTTTTTGTATTGATGTTCGAACTGTGGTGCCACTATATATGTCTATGAATTGAATACCAAGGCCCTCATTGGAAACAAGTCCGCAAGGACTTTCTTGAACGGACCTGTTAGACAAAGTATTTTAAATGTAACTGTGCTGTTTTACATTTTTTGCCTAATAAAATATTCAATCAAAAAAACGCGCAATGACCGATATCACCCTCCTCCCCGCCCGGCTTCCCTCTCCCCGAACACGGGCCAATTGTGTTCGTGTAGACGCTCGACAAAGCCGGATGCACCGCGGTGGATTTGAACCCACAACCTCTGTGGTGGTGCGCAGTGACTTTACCACTGCGCCACCCGAGCACAATGTACAGGGGTGCTCCTTCCATTCCGACATCTCGCCACTCCGACTAGTGGCTTCCGCGTGCGGTTAGGGTTAGGGTTCGTTAACGTCGGAAAGGCGACATGTCGGAAAGGCGACATGCACCCCAATGTACATATCTTTAATCTCCTTCTCTCGTCCTCTCTACAAGCTCAAAACACGTCGCTTCGCTCCACGTTTTGAGATGGTAGATCTGCTACTTTTGATGCTTTTCTTGTGACGCTGTAGTGTGATCAGGTAGGCCGTTAATTTACGAAAAAAAAACAAAAAGTTAGAATACGGAGATGAGAGGTTTCTGCCCGACAACAGTGGTGTATACTTGTAGGAGTGAGTGAGAGGCTGAATCAGTTGCTCCTTTTTTTGTTTTGAACCCCCCTTCTCCTCCCCCCCCCCCCCCCCCCACACACACACACACACACACACACCTAGTCCCCCTGGTGCAGTTATAGCTGTGATATTTTTCTCTCCTTCATCCCAGAAGTAATTTGGCTGGTGAAATTGCACCTTTTTTCCTCGACCCACGGTCCCCCCCCCCCCCTACACACACACACACACACACACACACACACACACACACACACACACACACACACACACACACACACACACACACGTCCTGGAGTGTGCTCCTCTTCGATTTCCTGTCCGGGTGGCTGCAATCACTCTCTCCTAGTCCTTGGACCGCGACCTTGGCGGGCCAACCCCCCCCCACCCCCCCCCCCCCCCCCCCCCCCCACCACCACCACCAATCTATCGTCATGGAGATGACCCCGCATCTATCACCGTGGAAACTACGTTTTGTATGGCAGTGTGTGTGTGTGTGTGTGTGTGTGTGTGTGTGTGTGTGTGTGTGTGTGTGTGTGTGTGTGTGTGTGTGTGTGTGTGTGCGCGCGTGTGTATGTATCACACCTATGGGGTGTAGTGGCAGTATAACTACAAAATGATTACCTGTTTGCACTCGCACACACACAGAGACACATATAGGCAAGGGCATGCTAAATCACACACACACACACACACACACACACACACACACACACACACACACACACACACACACACACACACACACACACACACACACACACACACACACCTTTTTCTGAGCGTTCTTTATTTATATTAGACATAAGGTAGTTATGGCAACAGACATACACACACATACGTACACTGCATAACCCTTCATTAGCCAGCAGCATCGCTGAGTCTCTCCCAGGATGTCGGTGACAGCGTTGCCCTGTCTGTTTATTATAAGCGACTTTGGCCTTGTTTCTCTGTAAAGTCGCTTGTATTGGTGGTGGCGGGTTGAGGTTTTTTGGGCTTGTTTCTAAAGTGTATAGTTGCTTATTTGGGCTTGCTTCCTAAATGCAAGAGCTTGTAGAACAGCTATTTTCAAATAGCCGATGTATATAGGTTTAAAGTGCCCATGTGTTAATAGTCGCTCCTTTTGTGCTTGTTTTCATAGAACTGGTTGCTTGTTTCTCTCGCTATATCTGGATTTAGTTTTAGTCATATTTTAGTCCAGGGGTCTTCAACAGGGGGTCCGGGACCCCTAGGGGGTCCTCAGAGCTACTATAGGGGGTCCGCCAAATCTTTGTGTGATAGGATTTAGTTTTTTTACATTAACCAGTTGAACCCTAAAATTCCTTTTCTGAGGGGAACATAAAAAAATAGCAGATCTACAAGCTCTCAACGCCTCGCGCTGCGAGGCGTTGAGAGCTTGTAGATCGACTATTTTTGGCAAAGAGGCTATAGGTGTAGAGGGAAAAAATAGCAGACTAAGTAGTGGCCTGGAAACGTTGAAGACCCCTGTTTTAGTCATCTGAAGTTTTTTTGTTTTAGTCTAGTATTAGTCGACTAAATATCATAAGATTAAAGTCGACTAAATCTACAGTTGATTTAGTCAACTAAAATGTATTTTAGCGGTGCCTTGATGGCGTCGTAAATGGCTGATTTTACACTTGGTTGCATGCTGAAAATAGCCGATCTACAAGCTCACAACTGCGACGCGTTTTTTTTAGTTTTTAGTCATCGTAGCTTAGTTTTTATTTCGTTTTTATTTCGTTTTCATCAGTGAAAAAAAGGCAGCTGACAAACATTTTTCATCATAGTTTTAGTTGACGAAATCAACACTGCCCCTGAGGAAGGGATGTTGCACGAGGCAAACCTGCAGGATTGCACTCTTCAACCTGAGCGGCAGAGGGAGGGAAGAATAACAAATAGTTGAGTGTCATCAGCATAACAGTCATAGGAGCACTTGTGACTAAAGATTACTTACCCTAACCCTAAGAGATACATACATGCAGCATGTATCTCGGATTAAGGTTAGTTGGTTTAGTAATGTTAGGGTTAGGCCTATATAACATTAACAAACTGCAGTAAAATCAAACGGAGGACACCAATGTTGACCCCAATGAACTTGTTTGATTGTTCTATGTGAGGAACACACACACACACACACACCGATACACTAATTTCACAAAACGATACGATACGATATTGGGCTCACAACTTCGATACGATTTCGATACGATACGATACGCACTTTTTTTTTAATGAAAATATATGGGGGAGAAAAAAAAGCAAATGCAAACAAATAATTCTGTTTTTGCATTATTCAGACATGCAAACTTGTAGCTTTTCAGCCGTTTTGAATCCAAATAGGGCAATAGTGTGACACCTGACCCGAAAAAAACCCAACATGTTGTCACCCTTTTCACCTCGGGGCTGTTTGCATGCATGATTATTATGATTGTAAAAAAAAAGACGATATTTTTTCCCCCCAAAACGATACATATCGTCACGAAAACGTATCGCGATATATCGTGGGACGATATATCAGCACACCCCTAACACACGCACGCACGCACGCACGCACGCACGCACGCACGCACGCACGCACGCACGCACGCACGCACACGCACACACACACACACACGCACACGTACACATTGAGATGCACTCCGACATTGTGCCCTCTGTTGAGGACACTGTTGCTCGTGGTTCACAGCTGTTTAAGTATTCCTGTGAGCTAGGAGGTAAAGAGTCAAAGTCGGGGGGGGGAAAGGTATTTCATGGAATTCAAATGGAACCAAGTGAGCAGCGACCGAACAGAAGTCTTTATAGATGTATCACTCCTACTGATGTGCCGTGATTAACCCTTTGAGACCGTGAACGCATCTGTGTCATTTTAAGATTTTTTTTGGCGATCTGCTATTTTTTAGAAAAATCCAGAAAATGTGTGCAAATCTTTATACATTTTTAACTCAAATCTTTGCTTCTGGGGGTCCCTGGAACAAAATATGTTTAGATGGGAGGGGGTCCGCGGACAAATACATATTATTTTGGGGGTCCTTGACATGAAAAAAGTTTGAAAACCATTGAAAATATAGCAACATAAGTAAAAAAAAAAAAACTTTAGGAAAAAACAAAAATTAGGATTTAGAAGTCATTTGTAAAATCCCCAGAAGCAAAGATTTGAGTTAAAAACTTTCGCTTTAAAAAAGTATATATATATTCAAACTAGAAAATGTGCTCCTCGGAGCACAGGTCTCCGCCAGTACTGTTCCTGATTAATCCTGTCTTAAGTGTTACTTG
>NC_139947.1:50709216-50724216 GCF_963454915.1 Gymnoscopelus microlampas | reverse complement strand
AGGGGAGAAACCAATATTACTCCTCTGTGAGTGGTGTGTGTGCACGCTACACACACACACACACACACACACACACACACACACACACACACACACACACACACACACACACACACACACACACACACACACACACACACACACACACACACACCTACAGGACCAGGTTAGAGATAGCGTGACAACGATAGGGGAAGAAATCTTAAATCCATCTTTTATTTTATCTGCCATTCATATATATATATATATATATGTGTGTGTGTGTGTGTTTGGAAGAAACTGAGGTAGCTGTTAGCATATGCTAGCGATGGCTAAATCTTATCTTATATCTCTATCTATTTACATGTCAATTTAAGCTCTTATGTCAGACATACTCTAGTACTGTATGTGAAGAGTCTTGCAGAACATGATTTCCGTGACTTTTTCTGCTTTGCTGAACAACAATGGCATCTGCCGAAACGTCTGTGCCTCGGCCAGCCGCTGGTCACATGATATTCAAGGCTTTTTACACGTTGACGGATGAAAAGTATATACAACGTTCTCTTTCATTCACAGATCCCTGACATCCCTGGTTCAACAAAGACCAGAGTAAGATCTCTTCTTTTTTTTTTTGCAGAGGAGACACGGTCAATAGTTCCCTCTCTTGCAGTGGCGTGCACAGGCATTTTGAGGGGCAGGTGCTCAACTAAATTATACTTTTTTTTGTTTACCTGGTCTGCTCTTTTTTCCCTCTACACCTATACCTCTTTGCCAAAAATAGCCGATCTACAAGCTCACAACGCCTCGCAGCGCGAGGCGTTGTGGGCTTGTAGATCTGCTATTTTTGGCTAAAGTTCTCCTCAGAAAAGGGATGCTAGGTTTCGAGTGGTTATGGTAAAAAGAAAAATCATATCACACAAAGGTTTGGCGGACCACCTGTAGTAACTCTGAGGACCCCCTAGGGGTCCCGGACCCCCTGTTGAAGACCCCTGCTGTAAACTGAAAAAAGGGCACTTCTGGTCAAGAGGGCAAAGGGCAGGTGCTCTAGCACCACCTAGAGTCTATCTCTGCACGTCCCTGCTCTCTTGCACGCTGTTACGCCACACAGTGCAACCGTGTTTTTTTCATGTGACATAAAGGGCAGTACAGCCTGTTTCTGTGGCTTCTTGAAGGTGCTTGAAAGGATGTCCTCCTCTCTGCTATGCTGTACTGTCTGAACACCGCTATGGTCTGTACTGTCTGTGCCTTTTGTATTTAACCCATATTTAAGACCTGACGCCGATTCTACAAATACCTTCTACATCAATAGTTCTCACACTTTCAAGATTTTTCTAAAAATGTTCCAAAAAATAGCAGATGTACAAGCTCGTAGCACGGCATGAACTGACGTGCTGTGAGCTTGTACATCTGCTATTTTTGAATAGCCAACACACAATCAAAAATAGCACAGATGCTTTCCCGGTTTTAATGCGTTAAGACCAACACATTATTGTGGACACACACACAAGCTCGCACGCACCGTATTTGGTGTTCAATTACAAAAAAAAAGTTGAAATATGGAGATAAGAGGTTTTTGCCTGACAGCGATGATATGCACTGTGCACACACCTGAGCGCGCACACACACACACACACACACACACACACACACATGCATGCGCTCACTGTTCATGTGTTGGCTTGCTGCTTGATCTCTGTCTCTCCTATTTAACACTTAGCTAATTACGGTACAACATGGAGCGCACTGCTTTACTGAGATCAAAGACACACAAGACTCTGTGTGTGTGTGTGTGTGTGTGTGTGTGTGTGTGTGTGTGTGTGTGTGTGTGTGTGTGTGTGTGTGTGTGTGTGTGTGTGTGTGTGTGTGTGTGTGTGTGTGTGTGTGTGTGCGTGCACGCGCATCCTCTGCTGAAAGCACAAATGAAACGCATGCACACACACACACTTCAGCCTCCGCAGCTTCTGACTGGCAGAAAAGTTCAATTGGAAACCTCTCTCTCTCTCTCTCTCTCTCTCTCTCTCTCTCTCTCTCTCTCTCTCTCTCTCTCTCTCTCTCTCTCTCTCTCTCTCTCTCTCTCTCTCACACACACACAGACACACACACACACACACACAGTAAATAGCGAAAATAGACGATCTACAAGCTCACACCTTATCATATTGTTCTAACACATGCAGGCACTGGCGTCTAAATATGGCAGCTCCGCATTTCTACAATCACCGCAGAGTCGCAGACAGTAGACGGCAGGTTATGCTGTCTTTAACCACTTAAATCGGCTATTTTCAGCGACAGCTTTCCCCACAATGACAGAAAACTGAAATGATACTAGTTTAGAGCCCTGTGGGACTCCGGCCAACCATATAGGGTTTAAGTAGTTGAACACGGTCATACGACAGAGAGTAAATAAGTCAGCATAGACAGACAGACACAGCCTGGAATCCAGACTCGCTCTATTCAGCAGACTTGTTCAGCAGTCTCAAAAATAAAAAAGGTATTGTGATACTTGATTTTATCCATATCCATATCCATATCCATATCCGTGTGTGTGTGTCCACGTCCGCACGTGGGTGTGCCGATACACTAATTTCACGAAACGATACGATACGATATTGGGCTCACAACTTCGATACGATTTCGAAACGATACGCACTTTTTTTATTATGAAAATATATGGGGGAGAAAAAAAGTAAATGCAAACAAATAATTCTGTTTTTGCATTATTCAGACATGCAAACTTGTAGCTTTTCAGCTACAATAGCCGTTTTGAATCCAAATAGGGCAATAGTGTGAAACCTGACCCCCCCAAAAAAAAAACATGTTGTCACCCTTTTCACCTTGGGGCTGTTTGCATGCCTGATTATTATGATTGTACTTTTTTTTTTTTTTTTTTAAACGATATTTTTTTCCCCCAAAACGATACATATCGTCATGAAAACGTATCGCGATATATCGCAGGACGATATATCGGCACACCCCTAGTGTCATCGTGTGTCATCGTGTGTCTTTGCGCGCGTGTGTGTGGGCGTGCGCGCGCGTGCAAGAACTGCAGACTCACTCCCAATTGTCCACCGTAATCTGAAGACTCACCTCTCCAGGCTCCATCTCACCCCTATTGGCACTTCACTATCCCTGTTCCACTTCACTATCCCTGTTCCACTTCACTATCCCTGTTCCACTTCCTGACACCTTCTGCTTGATTGATGAAACTGACCTCTGATGACCGTGCAGACAGACAGCCTCTTGGTCGTTTGTTCTCATGTTGTTTGTGTTACTTTAGGCTTGTTTTTCTTGACCACAATGTTATAAAAATATATCATTTAGATTAGCATGTTGTTTAGTCAGATGCTAGGTGCATTGTTTAGCCGGTAGGCCTATAGTTACAGATTCTCATTTTGACAGTATGTTGTTTTAGACTGATGCTACAGGTCAGGGGTCTTCAACAGGGGGTCCGGGACCCCTAGGGGGTCCTCAGAGCTACTCTTGGTCCGCCAAATCTTTGTGTGATATGACTTAGTTTTTTTTACATTAACCACTTGAACCCTAAAATTCCTTTTCTGAGGGGAACATTAGCCGAAAATAGCCGATCTACAAGTTCTCAACGCCTCGCGCTGCGAGGCGTTGAGAACTTGTAGATCGGCTATTTTTGGTAAAGAGGCTATAGGTGTAGAGGGGAAAAATAGCAGACTAAGTAAAAAAAAAAGGTTTTATCTGAAACACAATTTAATAGAGGGGGGTGACAGTCCCTGCTATAGGTTCTTTCTTGGTTACTGAGGCACTATGCTGTCTCTCTGCATTCTCTGTATGTGTTTACCTTGTCGCTCTGGATAAGAGAGTGTCTGCTAAATGCCTACATTGTAAATTGTCTCTGTCGGGTGGAAAACTCATATGACCAAAACACCAAAACACTCACGTCAAAGTAGATTTAACCATTTATTGCAACAAATGGAATACGGTTAAGCTTGGCGCTAAAGCTCCGCTCTTGGGAGATATTCCCTGAATTTTGTGGAAGCAGCCTGCTAAGCATAATATTCAGGGAATGCTAAGCAAATCCCCCATAGGGATACAATGTCAACAATAAGCAGTACATTGACATATTAGTTTGAATTAGCAGATATACATGATAATCACAAGTATTTGAGCCTATGCCAGACTCTAATCAAAAGGTGGAGGCTGGGGTGGAGGAGGAGCTAGCAGAATGCATTGGTTCAGCAACCAAGAAAGACCTAGTGAATACGAAGCCGTATTTAAAGGAACCTCTTTGCTTAATGCGTGAGCTGTGATTGGAGTATGAGTGTGTGATGTCATGACCAGCAGCGCTGTGAATGGGTAATAGAATGTTCAACATGATCAGCTGACTGACGGCTGGTTACAGCTTTGGCGTGCAAGACTTCCGTGTCCTGCATGAACTAAAGGCTATGCTTCATTTTTCACTTCAGGATTCAAATTCAAAAATAGCAAAAGTAGCAGATCTACAAAGCTCAAAACGCGTCGCTTTTTGCGAGCTTGTAGATCTGCTACTTTTGATGCTTTTGTGTGACGCGGTAGGACGATCAAGTAGGGCGTTAATTTACCAAAAAAACACGAAGTTAGAATATGTAGATAAGAGGTTTCTGCCCGATAGCGACAGAATTGTGAACTGTACATTTTGTGTGTGCAGGGACGTCACAGGCTCTCAGAAGGTCCCCCCGAAAGTCCGAAAGTCCATCCCCCCCGATGGACTTTCTGTGGACTATGCCCCTTATTTTACACTTTGGCTATTCAAAAATAGCAGATATACAAGCTCATAGCGCGGCACCGAGTGCCGCGCTATGAGCTTGTAGATCTGCTATTTTTGAAAAAGCGTGAAAAACATTTGTAACTGTCAAATGTAAACAAATTCTGCATTTTTTGGGCGGATTTTGTTAGTTTTTTTTCGTGTTTTTGGTTACTTTATTTAGGGTTTTAGAGTTAGGGTTAGGTTATTTAATTCTTATTTTTGCTTAATTTTACTGATTTATTATCAAAAAATATATATATTTTCTATTTTTTCAAAAAGTTGGGGGTATGAAATCACGGATCTGTGAGAGTGAGGGTGTCGCGTCGTACGCACAGTGAATGGCCGTGACGCCCCAGTGTGCGCGCGTATGTGTGTTTGCGTGTGCGTGCCATGTGCGCGCGTGCGTAGCGCATTACCTCGCGGCGCTGCTTCACTCCTCAGTGAGCATCTCCAGCTCTAGTGGCACATTTAAGCAGCCAGGTGTAAAACACGAGGCCAGATGAGGAGAGAGAAGACCCCCCCCATGATGCAAGTCAGCCAGAAACCATGTCAACGCTTTGCTTAATATTTGCACAGCGGTCCGTCCTTCTATGCAGGAGCGTCACGGCCATTCACTGTGCGTACGACGCGACACCCTCACTCTCACAGATCCGTGATTTCATACCCCCCACTTTTTGAAAAAAATAAAAAATAAAAACATTTTTTTTATAATAAATCGGTAAAATCAGGCAATAATAAGAATTAAGTAACCTAACCCTAACCCTAAAACCGAAATAAAGTAACCAAAACACGAGAAAAAAAAACACGAAAAAAAAACTAACAAAATCCGCCCAAAAAACGCAAAAATTTGAAAATACAAAATGTGTTTACATTTGACAGTTACAAATGTTATTTTCACGATTTTTCAAAAATAGCAGATCTACAAGCTCATAGCGCGGCACTCGGTGCCGCGCTAAGAGCTTGTATATCTGCTATTTTTGAATAGCCAAAGTGTAAAATAAGGGGTATAGTAATAGTCCACCGAAAGTCCACCCCCCCCCCCCCCCCACCTTCTGAGAGCCCATGACGTCCCTGCTTTTATGCACACGAGCAGCTATAACTCTCCACAATCACACTTAGATTTAGTTTTATTCTCCACAATCACACTTTTTTTTTTTTTTTCTGGTTTTGTGTTGCTGCTGCCGTGCCTTTGATGGATAAAAAGCTTTGTACTGTTAGTGTACTTCTCTCCCCACGAGGAGAACACAAGCCAAAACACTCCACTTGGAACGCCTGTTCAAGTCGAGATGAGAGCGTGATCCAGTTAATCGCTGTGTGTTCAACGCAAGAGATTGCAGGGAGGAGAGAATGTGCTTGCGCGTGCACGCGCGTGTGCATGTGCATGTGCGTGTGTGTGTGTGTGTGTGTGTGTGTGTGTGTGTGTGCGCATGTATGTGTATAGTACAGAGGTCTTCAACAGGGGGTCCGGGACCCCTAGGGGGTCCTCGAAGTTACTACAGGGGGTCCGCCAAATCTTTGTGTAATATGATATTTTTTACATGAACCACTTGAACCCTAGCATCCCTTTTCTGAGGAGAACTTTAGCCAAAAATAGCAGATCTACAAGCTCACAACGCCTCGCGGGTGAGCTTGTAGATCGGCTATTTTTGGCAGAGAGGTTTGGTGTAGAGGGAAAAAAGAGCAGACCAAGTAAAACAAAAAAGATGACACACAATTGTATACATAGAGGGGGTCCCTGCTTCATCTCTCTCTCTGTTAGGGGGTCCTTGGCCTGAAGACGTTGAAGACCCCTGGTAGGCCTATAGTATTTGCAGATGTAGGTATAGTTGTACCCACGTGTTATGTCAAAAGTATATAAACGACGTGGAACAATGTTAGCCAGAAATAGCCGATCTACAAGGTTACGCTTGATCGGCTATTTTTGGCCCGAGACGGAACGCCCCATCGTACGGCTAAATATAAATGAGGTTTTAATGTGCGTGTGTGTGTGTGTGTGTGTGTGTGTGTGTGTGTGTGTGTGTGTGTGTGTGTGTGTGTGTGTGTGTGTGTGTGTGTGTGTGTGTGTGTGTGTGTGTGTGTGTGTGTGTGTGTGCCTGCCTCTAAATTCAGATGAGAGGCCGCGTCGGTTATCGGAACGGAACACGCGCCGCTGTTGGTGCGTGAGCCTTTGTTTGGGGCTGTGAGAGAGGGGCTCTGTCACCTCCCCGTGCAACGAGAGGAGACAGGGGCACACACACACACACACACACACACACACACACACACACACACACACACACACACACACACACACAGCCCTACGCCACCAACCCCCAACCCCTTTCAATTCATTGCCTCTGGTTCCCTGGAAAAACCCCAACAGTACATAAATTCCATATACATAAATTCTAAATAAGTCCCTTCCCAGAGCCGATGGCAACACAGTATTGTATATCTCCATATTTCATTATTTGGGTTATCTTGTTTTGCAGTAAAATATTTGGCACTTTATAGTGAAATTAATATATTATTCATGCGTATAGTAAATAAGCCAAGATATATATATTTTTTATTCCCAGACACGGCAACGGGCAAATGCATTTACCACTGTGTTTGCAGCAATCACACTATGCCTCTAAATTCTAATTCCCCCCCCCCCCCATTCTTCTGAGGATATGAGTCGTGATGTGCAATATTTCCCTCAGCCCCTCAGGGTCCGTACCTTCCTCCAGACAGTGTCCTATGAGAGAGGCTCATAAGTATCACCGTATCAAACATAACGAACAGCGTTATTATATACAGGAGTCACTGTGATGAATAGGCTCATGAAGGCTTCTCCAGCTATACACTGATACCTCACCGCTAGGGTCAGGGGCATGGGGGGGGGGGAGGAGGGGAGGGGAGCAGATATACAAGCTATGAGCTTGTAGATCTGCTATTTTTTTTTAAATCGTGAAAATTTGTTACTCAAATCTTTGCTTCTGGGGGGGGCCCTGGAACAAAACTGTGTTCAAATGTCAAGGACCCCCAAAATTATATGTATTTGGTCGCGGACCCCTTCCAGGGACCCCCAGAAGCAAAGATTTGAGTTAAAAATAAATATATATAGCCTGTATTGAAAGAGTTGCACACATTTTCACGATTGTTTTCAAAAATAGCAGATCTACAAGCTCATAGCGCGGCACCGAGCGCGCTATGAGCTTGTAGATCTGCTATTTTTGAATAGCCAAAGAAATCTAAATTTTAGAAATCTAAATGCCAGAGATGCGTTCCCAGATTGAATGGGCTAAACATAAGCTAGGTGTGAGGCGTTGTGAGCTTGTAGATCTGCTATTTTGGCTAAAGTTCTCCTCAGAAAAGGGATGCTAGGGTTCAAGTGGTTCATGTAAAAAAAAAAAATCATATCACAAAGATTTGGCGGACCCCCTGTAGTAACTCTGAGGACCCCCTTGGGGTCCCGGACCCCCTTTTGAAGACCCCTGTGCTAAATGCTTAAATTGAAAATTGTAAGAGGACAAGAGAGAAGACTAGAGGAGAGGAGACGATTTTATATGACCTCTGGTGACAGAGGGAGGGGGACTCATTTTGAGCTTGTAGATCGGCTATTTTGTCCTGCGTATTGTACTACAAAGCATATATGGCTTTGGGCGGGAACACCTTTACTTTCCATAGTTTTTTAACTTCAACGCCATGCAGCCTCATCATCAGTCCTGCAGCCAAACCTGTACACCATTGGTTCTCAAAGTGGGGTCCGGGGACCCCCAGGGGTCCTTGAGGGAGTTCCAGGGGGTCCCCAGCTAAATGATAGATTAGGCACCAAATGGACCCTTATAGGTGTGTAACTCTGAGAGTGTACAAATGGAACCAAATGGACCCTAACGGGTCCATTTGGTTCCATTTGTACACTCTCAGAGTTAAATTAACATTGATTTTACAATATAAATTGGGGCCCCAGAGATAGAAATGTCATTAAATGGGGGTCCGTATCCTAATGCATGTCAAACTGGGGGTCCTTGAAATTAGAATGGATGAGAATCACTACTAGAGCTGTAAAAATCTTCTCTTATGGGGGTCCCTGGGCATATCTTTTCTAATGGGGGTCCGCGGGCTAATAAGTGTCAATTTGGGGGTGCTTGACATGAAAATGTTTGAGAACCACTGGTGTACACAACCTCCATAATTTCATCATTAATGTCGGTTGAGATGATGACATAAAATGTTCTACTTATATTACAGCGCCCCCTCTGGTGGAAGACGATTTCGTCTGACCTCTAGTGACAGAGATCGGGTGGGGGTGGGGGAGATGGGGGGGGGGGGCTGACAGAGACCGTGACAGTGTTGGATAGGAAAAAGGGGGCAGGTCGGGGGGGAGGGGCCCTGAACCCATTGTTTTGAGTCATGCACTCCAGTCATTTCAGGGCCGACCTTGTAATCAAAGAGAGTTTAACCCGTTAAGACCCGGGAACGCATCTGAGTGTCATTTTTAGATTTCTTTGGCTATTCAAAAATAGCAGATATACAAGCTCATAGCGCGGCACCGAGTGCCGCGCTATGTGCTTGTAGATCTGCTATTTTCAACAACAAAAAAAATCGAGATTTATTTTTTGGGCAATTCTTTGAATATATATATACTGTATATATTTTAAAGTGATTTTTTTTAACTCAAATCTTTGCTTCTGGGGGGTCCCTGGAACCACATATTTTGAGATAGGGGTCCGTGGCCAAATACGTATAATTCTGTGGGTCCTTGACATGAAAAAAGTTTGAGAACCACTGATATTATAGCATTTTTTATTCTTTTTTTCAAAAAACTGTTAGGATGTAGAAGACATTTGTAGATTTGAAGATTTTAGTTAAAATGTTCGCTTAAAAAAAATATATATATTCAAAGATTTGCAAAAATGTTTTTTTTCAATAAAAAAATAGCAGATCTACAAGCTCATAGCACGGCACTCGGTGCCGTGCTATGAGCTTGTATATCTGCTATTTTTGAATAGCCAATGAAATCTTCAAAATGACACTGTTATGCGTTCCCGGTCTTAATGGGTTAAAAAGCAATTAACCAGGAACAATTATAGCGGCGTGAGGAGGCTGAATGGTTGGATAAGTAAAGCAGTGTGTGTCATTGAATGGAGATTAATTAGCGGGGGGAATATTTCAAGGTCTTCGTCTTTCGACGCCTTTTAACCAAGTGGAAGTCTCGTGTCTCGTGTTGTGTTGTGTGTGTGCGCCTACTGACAATGCTGACAAAGTACCGGGGGTTTTCCTCGCTCATTATTCGTAGAACGTGTTTGAAAACACATCGGGGGAAACCATAGAAAGAAAAGGGCCGTTATTTCTTGCCTATTAAGAAGGCAGGGGTTCCCGTGTCTTTTTCAGCTTCAAGACACAAAACAGAAATGTAAAAAAAAAAGAAAAATACGCACTGGTAGTGTTCTACCTGAGAAAATTCTCTTCAAAGCAGGGGCGCAGCCATGGGTGGGCCTGGGTGGGCCGTGGCCCACCCACATAGAGAGCTGGCCCACCCAATCGATTTAGCAAAAATAAATAAATGGGGAAATATTTTTTTTTATTTTTTTTATAAATATTTTTTGGATAAAAAAAACGGTAAAATCAGGCAAAAATAAGAATTAAATAACATAACCACAACCCAACCCTAACCCTAAAACCGAAATAAAGTAACAAAAAAACGCCCCAAAACGCCCAATATCCGCACAACCCGCGTAACCTGCGTAATCCGTGCGCGTTACGCGTCGGGACACATGCGTCGGGGACACATGCATGCCCACCCGCTCCTGCTCAGGCCCAGCCTATACTATACGTCCTGGCTGCGCCACTGCTTCAAAGACAGTGTATAACCCATATTCATGTTTTATTATCCAGATTTGATTGAAAACAATGTCGATATATCATCTTTGTTTACATTGTATTTGTTTGAATGCAGAGGAGAAGAATCCCTGCATGGATACATATTGCATTACGTGTTCTATAGCTGTATATGGAAAACATGAAACGTATGGAATATCAGTCGTTCTAGGGCTAGAGAGCATATGTGCAATGCTCAATTCACTTGAGTATTTCCATTTTTGTGCATACTTCTACTCCATTACATCTCGGAGGCAAATGTTGTACTTTTTACTCCACTACAATTATTAACCCATTAAAACCGGGAAAACATCTGTGTCATTTTAGATATTTGCATTGGCTATTTAAAAATTAGCAGATATACAAGCTCACAGCTTCACAGATCACTTTTTGCGGCTCTGCGAGCTTGTACATCTGCTATTTTTGGAAAAAAAAAATAATAATCTTGAAAGTGTGTGAGAACTACTGATTTAGAAGGCATTTTGTAGAATCGGCCTCATACCTTAAAGGTGTAGTGAAATGAAAAAAATGTTTTTCACACTTTTAGAGCATATCCGTTGTAATCATATGGGCATACCTAACAATAGATGCCAAAATAATAATAATACAAAAAAAAATGAGTATTTTTTATATCAAAAGTCACTAAAAAGCTAGCCTCGGAAACCCATGGCTTTTTTCTAAAAAGCCAATCTTAATTACTTCCTGTAAACGAAAACGTGCTGCGTGATGACATAACGCAGCTTTCATGAATATAAATGAATCTTGATGCACCCGTTTGATTCCCATAGCTGCACGTTCTTCAAACACAGCTGATTTTAATTACGATAAAGCAGGGACCCCCTCTATATCATATAAAATTGTGTTTCAGATAAACGTTTGCTGCTTTTTTTCCCTCTACACCTATAACTCTTTGCCAAAAATAGCCGATCTACAAGCTCACAACGCCTCGCAGCGCGAGGCGTTGTGAGCTTGTAGATCTGCTATTTTTGGCTAAAGTTCTCCTCAGAAAAGGGATGCTAGGGTTCAAGTGGTTCATGTAAAAAAAGAAAAATCATATCACAAAGATTTGGCGGACCCCCTGTAGTAACTTTGAGGACCCCCTGTTGAAGACCCCTGGCGTATTCCATTGGCAGCACAGATACATCAAATACTTCAAATACAACACACTTTCATCTGAATTCTTCAGCCAGTACAGTTTTCTGTACTGACGAGACGAGCCTCCCATAACCTGCAGCCAATCACCACGGCCGCTTCGAGCCATGCCTGCGCTGCGATTGGGTGAATCTCAAACTGAAAAGCACCAGATATGTCGAAAGGAGCACTTTTTTTTTTTTTCCAGAAATCCCTGAGCAACTCTTTGGGAAATAAGCCAATCTAAGATCTGCGTGTGTGTGTGTGTGTGTGTGTGTGTGTGTGTGTGTGTGTGTGTGTGTGTGTGTGTGTGTGTGTGTGTGTGTGTGTGTGTGTGTGTGTGTTGTGTGTTCTGTGTGATTTAACAAGCCTTTCAGTAGGACGGGTTAACGATGGATGCTGGAGAGGGGAAAGATGAGGAGATGATTAAGTGCAAACGAGATCAGGACTGGAGGCTTTAAGCGTGCGGCGTCGCTACTTCTGATGGGAATCTAAGCAGATCGTGTTCTCTTGGTGGAACTGGCAAAAATAGGTTAACCACACCGGTGTGATAAAGACCCCTCCGCTTTGCGTCGGCCGGTCCAATCACCCCTGTTGGGCTTTATTTCTCAACAATGACCTGCTCCCCGTCCATTATCCACATGCATAAAACACATGTTTTACATACCCAGCCATGACATTTTGCGTATTTTCTATTATATGCATTAATTGTCAAATTTTCACTGAACTTGTACATTAACCCCGCCCTTCCTGCAACGCTCCGCAAGCACTGCATGGATTTGGTGTTTCTATCTAGAATGCAACCAGCGACAAGATGGAGGTTGTGTTTTCTCTTTGGTTGAGGGAGACAGTGTTCTTTTGATTTGTTTTTCTATTTCTGATACATTTTGTGTGTGCGTGTGCGTGTGCGTGTGCGTGTGCGTGTGCGTGTGCGTGTGCGTGCGCGTGTGTGTGTGTGTGTGTGTGTGTGTGTGTGTGTGTGTGTGTGTGTGTGTGTGTGTGTGTGTGTGTGTGTGTGTGTTGCAGAGCGCACAGCGCCCTGCCTGTGCCTAGTTATCAGCCAGAGCCCAGCCACATTTCAGTCTCACTCGGACTCACACTCAGTCAACAGTGAACAAACAACATGGAAAGCCCCGTGACAGACAGACCTGACACACACACACACACACACACACACACACACACACACACACACACACACACACACACACACACACACACACACACACACACACACACACACACGCAGACAGACACACAGACACACACGTGTGTGCGCACATGTTTATGGCATGTGCGTACACTACGCACATGACACACACACACAGCACGTGAGCTAGCCCTCCGCTTACCTTTTTACCTTGTTCGAGTTTGAGTGTTGGAGTTCTATTGTTCAGTACCTCACTGTACACTGACTGAAGAACCTCCACCGTACAGTGAAGAACCTCCACTATTAGTCAGTGGTGGAAAAATAACTCAAATGTTTTACTTAAGTAAAAGTACCAATACTGCAATATAGAAATACTCTGTTACAAGTAAAAGTCCACTTAATTCAAAATTTACTTGAGTAAAAGTACAAAAGTATTGGCATCAAAATATACTTAAGGTAAGAAAATCAAGTCTAAAGTCAAAAGTCAAAAACCCACCCACTTGTATTGAGATAAATTATTTCTGAGCAGATTGGTCCAGTGCACAGCATCTTATGTGAGTTGAAGCCTTCAACAGCAGCCACAACACAAACATGTGGATAAAATATATTTCCAGTGGTGGACAGTGACAAAGTACTTTTACTTGTGTTCTACAGTACTTAAGTACACTTTTTGAGTATCTGCACTCTGCTGTGCTCTGCTGAGCGTTTAAAAATAAAGATAAAACGCACATTGTGACGTGGTGTAAGCTTGTAGATCTGCTATTTTCACAATTTGTAGAAGATTTCTGGAAAATCTTAGATTTTTTAGGGGGGAATGTCACGTTTTTAACACAGCAATGCATTGATACGAAAACTAAAATGTTCTCTGTACAGTATATTGTACTTTTGAATACTTAAAAGCATATACTTTTGAATGCTTAGGTGCTTTTTCCAGTTTTCCAGTCCTGAGCAACTTTCACTTGAGTAATATTTGACCAGGAGTATCTAAATTATACTTTGACTCAAGTACTTTGTCCGCCATTGTATCTGGGAGCATAAAACAACGCCTCTGATAAGTCGCTCGTTTGGTGTGCGTTGTCGGTTGCGTGTTTGTCTGTGTGCTGTGCACACAGGTAGAAGTTGTTCCACATGCTTCCAGCCAAACGAGAAAAGCCTCAGTAAACCGGTCTCATTAATTAGCTCCTCATTTGTAAATGCAAATGAGCTTATAATTAAAATAAAAAAATAGACTCTCCTTTTCGCGGGGCTTCAAAGGGAGACAGTGGGGCCTAATCAGGAGGTTTGTTCAGCTGTGGCACTAACGAGACATATTTGGCCTAACGAGGGAGTGATGCTCTAATTTGTTTATGCTAATGATATGAAACATGCAGCGCCGTTTTTCCTTTTTTTGGTGTATGTATGGGATGGGATCTGTCTCACACACACACACACACACACACACACACACACACACACACACACACACACACACACACACACACACACACACACACCTCTGTGTGTGTCGTACCTTCAGGGTTTGGTTCAGAGTTGGCGAGCGGCTCTTGGTGAACTGTTTCAGGAGGTTAATTGGCTTCGTTAACCTAATAGAGATCACTGGCCCCATGTTTCAATGTCAAGACGTGTGGTCGCTGCCGGGCACAAACCCTGTAGGTCCAGCACCGTTACGTCTTTATAATCACTATGTATTATTCATATGTTCACTTTATATATAATATGGTGTATATACATTCACTCTGTGATACTGAGTGCATTTGCTCTCATCATGGTCGATTGTTCTTTCACATGGCATCTCATTTAAACCTAACTAATAGTCAGTGGTGTAAAGTAACTAAGTACATTTACTTAAGTAAGATTTTGAGGTGTTTGTACTTTACTTGAGTATTTCCCATTTCCAATACTTTTACTTCTACTCCACTACATCTCAGAGGCAAATATTGTACTTTTACCGCACTACAATTATTTAAAAACTTTAGTTACTAGCTACTTTGTAGATATCAATTATTATATTATAAAACATATATTAACCACTTTAGCCCTATTTTATACATAGGCTATTTGAAAATAGCCGTACTTTTTTTTTACTTTTGGTACTTTAACTCATTGCCTGCCATGGACGAGTTAACTCGTCCGTTTTTGC
>NC_139947.1:50701716-50706716 GCF_963454915.1 Gymnoscopelus microlampas | reverse complement strand
TAAGTTTGTGTGAACCGAGTTAACGGGGGGAATGAATTAGCATTTTCAACGTTTCAGCGCGATGACAGACTCTGTGATGAGAGTGGAGGAGAAGCGTAGACTGCAATGAGAGAGAATGTGTTGGAACTCCCCAGATGTGATTTGGTGTGAGTTGACCTGATCAGTCACTGCATGGGGCCACGTTGTTTCAGACTCTTGTACTAGTGATGGAATTCCCACAAGGAAATATTTCATTCTTCTGGAAAGCGCACATTTTGGTTTACTGAGTGTGCTGCGTACGTGTGCAAGCTTTTGGAACAATTGCATGACTTTTTTAATCACTTTAGAACGAGGCAGGTGCGGCGACAGCGAGGACATGAGACTTGTGAGTTGCGTCCGTGCCAAACAGCTGATGGCCCCGTGCTCGATGCCGAGCACGGCGTCTATTTTGGCGAGCCGTGTTGGGCATGAAGAATAGGTTGTCAGAACTCGTCACGTGAACCAAAACGATATCGCTCCCTCCGCGCCTCACATGTGCCCTCTGTGCATCTCGGCCAATCACAGCAATGGGCGCTCTATGCACAGCAGCCATATTGGAAAATAATTGGGCCTCCTCCTTACTTCCTTCCTTCCTTCCTGTTACCAATGATACTAATGAAGGCTCTGTTCCATTTAGTGCAGTGGTTCTCAAACCTTTTCATGTCAAGGACCCCCATAACTCTGAGAGTGTACAAATGGAACCAAATGGGCATTTGGTTCCATTTGTACACTCTCAGAGTTACACACCCGTAAGGGGTCCATTTGGAACCCCCTCAAGGAACCACGAAGGTCCCTGGACCACACTTTGAGACCCACTGGTGTAGCAGAGTGTTTCCAGTGAGCCAACATGCACAATATCAACACCCTGACTCTGTTTAGACCAGAATGGAACAGAGCCTTCCCTTCGTTAGTAGCCTATCATTGGTAACACCTATATGAAGGAAGTAAGGAAGAGGCCCAATTTCTTTCCATTATGGCTGCTGTGCATAGAGCCTATTCGGTGTGTGTTTCTTTTTTCAGAATCACATAATAGGCTCTACAGTGGGTGACCATTGACTTTGTCGTTTTTTTTTCATTCTTCTCATGCGTTTCATGCAGGGCATGTATGATTTCCACTCTGTGCCACTAGGGGCAGCAGCGGTCTACTGCCTACAGCTGCCTACAGCCCACAGCAGACAGCAAGAATATATTTGTTACTAGTTACTGTATATCCTCTCCAAACTGTACATACATTACTTTACACTTTTGTATTATGTTTTGACACTTGCTTTGGAAAATGTAAACGTATGTTTTATCATGCCAATAGCTCATTTGAATAGCAAAATTGTTTGTTTTGGGGTTTTTAGGCACTGTTTTTCCTAGAAAGACAGAGAAACATCCTGTCTGTTGCTTACAGTACAAGATGTGACATTTATATTAAGCAAAATATTAAGCAAATAAAGTTAGATAGCATGATGCTGAGCTTAACATTAGTTTAATTTTAACGTCTTAATTGATAAAACGAGACGGGAAAATAAACGTATTTTTTTCTCTTGCCAATAGCTCATTTGAATTGACAAATTGTATTTCTGTGGTGGTGGTTCAGTGGCACTATATATATATATATATATATATATATATATATTTAATATATACTGGGGTCATACGTTCTGTGCTTTCTGTGTGTGCACTTATGCCGTGTGTCTCTTTCTTTGAGCGGGGGGGGGGGGTCTATCAAGGCAGGCTATTTGTTCAGATGCAATTTCAGCGTGGCTATTAAATAGGCAAAAAAAAAGCTGATCTACAAGCTCACAAAGAGTCGCGATGCAACTCTATTTTCTAACATTTTAGTATATTTTTGAGAGAGAGAGAGAGAGAGAGAGAGAGAGAGAGAGAGAGAGAGAGAGAGAGAGACACACACACAGAGAGAGACACAGAGAGAGAGAGACACAGAGAGAGAAATTAATATAATATAGGCCTATATATACTTTACTCGTAACAGAGTAGGCTACTTCTACATTGCAGTATTGATATTTTTACTTAAGTAAACTGCAAACCAAAAAACTCTTCAACGACATGTGCTCCTTGTCCAGTCTATTCATCGCTAAACCGGTTATGTTAATTATCTCTTATTGGGTTGTGCAGGTGAGATTTAGAAAAATCTTCAGTGAATGCTTTTAGGGACTATGCCTAGGCCTACATAGAATGTGGAGGGAGAAGGGTACCAGCTGCACTTGTACCCCTTATTAACTGTAATATGCTCATTCCATGCAGCTCGGCAGAATGCGTGTGCGGCTTTAGTTTGATGAACATTGAACCTCATAATAACATCACTCCGTTCGCGACTGCATACAGAACGTGTGTCGGCTCTGATGTTTATTAGACAGCATGGACCTCCGCTCAGGTCCTGGAATCCAGAGCCTTATGTCAAGACTTGGCTGCGAGCACATCGCACGGCAGAAAGCACAAAAACCAAAGTGGCACAGCCTGTCATGTCAGATAACCCCGACCCACTTTGGCAGTTTTTATAAGACAGGGGTTATTGGCGTCTTTTTGGTTTGTTTTATTTTATTTCCTCGTTTATACTTATTTCCTCCTCAATATTGTTTAAGACTTAATGTGCTATCCATGACATGCTGTCACCAGTTCACTGTCTGTTATTTAATGATGATCGAATATTGGCTAAATGTTTACAATTTCTTCTGTCCAAACAATGAAAAGCACTAAGAAAAGACAAGTGAGTCTCTCTTTAATTAAGCATGATGAGCCATGGGTTTTCCACAAAACAATTGAATATAATGGCACCCTTGTCATA
The DNA here is from genome assembly GCF_963454915.1 of Gymnoscopelus microlampas. NCBI lineage: Eukaryota > Metazoa > Chordata > Actinopteri > Myctophiformes > Myctophidae > Gymnoscopelus > Gymnoscopelus microlampas. The sequence continues at coordinate 50,703,904 of NC_139947.1, read as the reverse complement.
CTACTATGTTATTATAGCTTTCAGTTGGCCACCACAGGCACAGACAGTGCGTTTTAGCGCAGCGCGGCGGAGTGGTTGCGTGCGGGGGGTCGGGGGGCTTTCGTGGGAGGGGGGGACGGGTGGATCAGAGCTTAACCCTAAAACCGAAATAAAGTAACAAAAAAAAAACTCCAATCCGCTCAAGAACCGTGCTCCCCCACTTCCAAAATTAGCACTAGCCTACAACACTGGCCCAGTCTCTTGCCAAACCGGTTTTGTTAATGATATGCAGCCTATTCCAAATAAGCCAAGTGAGGAACTCTGCTATCAGGTTCCCCCTCCCCCCTACAGTACCTCTGTAGGCCTATCTCTTCTATCAAAGTATTTGTTCAGATACAAATTCAGAGCGGCCAATTTTTATATTTTTAATGCGCCTACATGAAGTTAGAGGGATGGGCAGAAATGGTGTAGGCCAGTGGTTTTCAACCTTATTCCCATCAAGGACCCCCAAATTGACACATATTAGCTCAACCATTTAGATTTCTTGGTAGTGAAAATAGCCGATCTACAAGCTCACAAAGTGTTGCATCATGATTTGAATTCCGACTGAAAACGCCACCCTTGCGTCTCCGTGTGTACAACCAAATACGCATCTTTCCTGCACCGATGACGCTTGTGGCTTTTACAGCGCTGCTCCTACAGTACACTACCACCGTCAGCAACAAGTGGACATGGAGTAAATGTACTTAGTTACTTTCCGCTTAGTTACTTTCACGTGCATATAAATGAGCCACGCGGTCTTATAAGAATGAAAACAAACGCCTCGCTGTTGGCCATGGATCACATGACGGTCGTCTGTTACGGTCATGGATGAACTCAAAATGTTACTTGAGTTCAATCAAAGTAAAAGTACAAAAGTATTGGCAAATATACTTAAAGTACTGAAATGTTTGAAAATAGCTGACCTACAAGCTCACAATGCGTCGCAATGCGTGAGCTTGTAGATCGGCCATTTTCAAATAGACTATGTGAAATAGGGCAAATAATGTATGTTTTATAATGTAATGATTTATATCTGCAAAGTAACTAGTAACTAAAGCGTTCAAATAATGGTAGTGGAGTAAAAGTACAATATTTTCCTCTGAGATGTAGTGGAGTAGAAGTAAAAGTAAAAATAGCAGGTCAGCATGCTTATAGCGTGGGATTCGAACCCGGGTCGTAAAATCACCGGACATCAGTTTTAACCGCTACACTAACTAGACTTTTTCATATATAGAGGAAAGAGGTAGAATCCTAATATACAGAAATTGATGCGAGAAAAAAAAAAACATATAAGACGTCTGTCTGTCTGTCTCTCTCCACGGACTTTTGAGACAGACAGACAGACAGACAGACAGAAACCAATGTGTGTCTGAACATTTCTAAAATGACAGAGATGCGTTCCTGACTGCCCGACGCTGAAAAGAAAACCCAATTTAAACGCTCTAAGCACACGTAATTATTGCTAGTTATTATTATTATTATTATTAATAATAATATAAGACATCTATCTGTCTGTCTGTCTGTCTGTCTGTCTGTCTGTCTGTCTGTCTGTCTGCATGTCTGTATGTATGTCTGTCTGTCTGTCTGTCTGTCTCTCTGTCACAAAAAAAGTGACTCCAAAGCGGCACCTTGTGGTAGTTTTTGGAACTTAAATTTACTGCAAAGCGGGTGAGGCAAATGAGTGAAGTGATTCTCTTATGAAAAGCGACAAAGTCAATGGTCACCCACTGTATACACCTTTCAGACTCCTGGTGGAAACATGGCAAAACAGTGAAACATAAGCAAGTGCATAATGTATATACATGTGTGTGTGTGTGTGTGTGTGTGTGTGTGTGTGTGTGTGTGTGTGTGTGTGTGTGTGTGTGTGTGTGTGTGTGTGTGTGTGTGTGTGTGTGTGTGTGTGTGTGTGCGTGCGTGCGCAAATGCATGCATTTATGAGCATACGCTAGTGAGTGCGGTTCAAGAGGACTCTTTGCGGTAGATTTTGGGGGAATCTAGGTCAGAGCTGTGAATTTGGCAGCGAGTTACAGAGGAAACAATCTGCATCACTGCATGTAAGGGCCCTCCAGTGAGGATACACACACACACACATGTGCGCACACACACACACACACACACACACACACACACACACACACACACACGCGTTTGTATTACTATACTTGTG
>NC_139947.1:50629216-50699216 GCF_963454915.1 Gymnoscopelus microlampas | reverse complement strand
AACGGGTGAAGAAGACACTGAACCACCCTATTAATAAATAAAAGCCTCATGCAGCCATAAACCCCCACCCACCTACCCCCACCCAGCCCGGAGCGCTGCACAGGAGCACTTAAAAGCATTTTAACAAGAGAGTCACTTCATTAAATATGGACTTCCTGTCCGCAAAGGGGGAGAAAAAAAAAGAAGAAAAAAACCTGGAAGGAAAAAAAACTCTGGCTGACTTTTTACATTGTGGAGCCATGGGAGCAGGGACGTGCACAGATAGACTCTAGGTGTCGCTAGAGCACCTGCCCTTTGCCCTCTTGACCAGAAGTGCCCTTTTGAAAAAAAGAAAAAAAACGTTTTTTTTTTTTTTTTTCAGTTAGGGGTCTTCAACAGGGGGTCCAGGACCCCTAGGGGGTCCTCAGAGTTACTACAGGGTGTCCGCCAAATCTTTATGTGATATATCCATATCACATAAATATCTCCATATTTCAGCTTTTTATTTTTTTTAAAGAACTTCACTAAATCACTCCCACATCAAACTTTTATTCCTTCCTTCTTTTTTTTAATTTTGTTTTAAATCCTCTATTAAGTTTTTCTCTCACTCTCACTTTAGCTGTTTGTCCACTGTTGTTATTTTGGAAATGGAAGGAAGGACCCCTTGCCGGCAAAGCAACTTGCAGTAGGCGGCTATAATTTGTGTCTGATGGTAAATTACGTAATATTAAAATGTCCTTTTTTAAAAGCTACAATAGGCCTATAGATAGATATCATTCATTTAACTCCCGCATTATTCCACCCGTGGTTTATCCAATATTAATGAATAAAACTGCAGTTATCCACGGTAACCGCAATGACAGACGAGCCTCATCATCTTCATCATCATCATCATCAGCGAGAAGTGAAGATGAAGAGGAGGGAGGTGTTGGCAGCTCAGGGATGAAGAGGAGCTCAGGGCGAGGAAGAGGAGGAGTATAGTTGGCAGCTAGCAGATCACAGCACAACATGGCTGTCGGGGCAGAAACCTCTTATCTCCATTGTTTTTGTGTTTTTTTTTCACCCTACTTCATCATACAGCGTCACACAAAAGCATCAAAAGCAGCAGATCCACTCCCCAAGATCCAGATCAAGCTCGAAACGTGAGCTTGTAGATCTGCTACTTTTCCTATTTTAGAACACGAGACGATAATATCAAAAGTATAGCCAAGCGACACGCTTACAACGCGTCAAATCGCGGCGGTGTTGTGAGCTTGTAGATCAGGGGTCTTCAACGTTTTCAGGCCAAGGACCCCCTAGCTGAGAGAGAGATGAAGCAGGGACCCCCTCTATATTGTATGAAATTGTGTTTCAGATTCAACATTTTTTTTGTTTACGTGGTCTGCTCTTTTTTTTTTTACCTCTTACGCCTCTTTGCCAAAAATAGCAGATCTACAAGCTCACAACGCCTCGCAGCGCGAGGCGTTGTGAGCTTGTAGATCTGCTATTTTTGGCTAAAGTTCTCCGCAGAAAATGGATGCCAGGGCTCAAGTGGTTAAGGTAAAATAAAAAATCCTATCACACAAATATTTGGCGGACCCCCTGTAGTAACTCTGAGGACCCCCTAGGGGTCCCGGACCCCCTGTTGAAGACCCCTGTTGTAGATCCTTTTATTTTAAGATGTTTTGTTGGGCTTTTATGCCTTTATTTGACAGGACAGTATAGGCTGACAGGAAACGGGGAGAGAGATGGGGAGTGGCCGTCAGGATCGGGAGTCGAACCTGCAACGTGCATGTCAGGCAAAATTGTAGCCTATAGGCTACGCCAGCGGTCCGGGCCATAGATCTGCTATTTTCTGAGTGAAACTGAAAAGTGGGTTAAGTCCGCCTGCAGGTTGTATAAAATACTGAACCAAGGAAACGCATTAACAAGAAGCTTGAGACTAAATTATAACTGCACTGGATCCATAGGAAACACAAGTTGTTGTTTTTTATCCATTTTTGGACATAATATACGAGGTTTCCCATCCTGACAGCAACGACATCTGAAAAGGCGTAAAGGGCTTAAAATGTGATTGGCAGCAATGAACCAGTCGGAGACGTGTGCCTACGTGGGAAAACGCTCCAACTCCGTCGCTTCCGATGGGGTTGTTTTCTGTTTTTCCAACTGGGTTCTGTGTGGGCAGCACCTGCCATTTTACAGTAAAGAAAAAAACATTTGTTATTTATTATCCTTTTGTTGAGTCTTTCTTCTTGTCAGTTTCTGGAAAACAACAAAGATGGTGGAGCTTATCTATGCAAAAGCACGAATTTCACCCAATTGTTTACGCCTGTAGTGTTGTCAGTGGTGGAAAAAGTACTCAGATGTTTTACTTAAGTAAAAGTATCAATACTGCAATGTAGAAGTACTCCGTTACAAGTACAAGTCCGGAATTCAAAATGTACTTGAGTGAAAGTACAAAAGTATTGGTATCAAGATGTACTTAAAGTACCAAAAGTAAAAGCTCTGAAACGTTTGAAAATAGCAGATCTATAAGCTCACAACGTGCCGCTGTGAGCTTGTAGATCTGCTATTTTCAAATAGCCCATATATGAAAAATGATTTTAATTCTGCAACCATCCAGGCTCCTGGTGACTCATGACCATTAAACATTTGATTCTGTGTCATTTAATTACATGATATACTATATTAAATACCCTTTTTTTTTGCGGTTTTCCCAAAAAAGTTTTGACACAGAATCAGATGTTTTATGGTCATGATTCACCATGAGTCTGGATGGCTTGGTTCCAGGCTTAAAATAATGAATATGAATATTTTCAGAAATCTCAATGGGGGAAATGAATGGGCTTTCTATCTGTGGAACCACAAAGTGGCACTATTATGCCCTGGGGACAAGTGTCTCTCTCATTTCTCTATCTCTCTCTAACTTTTCTTTTTACCCCTCCTTGAAAAGTAAACAACAGGCCTCTGCTAGCTCGCTAGGCTACTGCAAAGTAAATAAATGGTAAATGGTAAATGGTGCATTTATATAGCGCTTTTATCCAAGGCGCTTTACATTGATTGTGCCATTCACCCATTCACACGCACATTCATACACCGATGGCGGAGGAAACCATGCAAGGCACCAACCTGCTCATCGGGAGCAATTAGGGGTTCAGCATCTTGCTCAAGGACACTTCGACACTAACTCTGGGGGAGCGCCCCAGAGTTAGTGTGAAGGCCCTGATGTACTGCTAGCGTCTAGACGTGGCGCGTTATGCACCCATTGCTTACAGTTGCTGCATGCACAGCCCCGCTGGTGTCCAATTGACGCGTCAATCGGACACATCAAGACCTGTTGACGCGACGTTCAGAGCCATGGGTTCTATTTTGGAGTGTCGCTGCGTGGCACAGACCGTCTGAAAGGAGTTGGAGCATGAGTTATTACTTGAATGCGTGTCAGTGACGCTTGTGTCTGTAACGCTTGCATCAGTGATTCTTTCAGTGTGTTTCAGTGTGTCACGGCTTCAAGTCTTCAACGAAAAGTTTCACTTCTGAACGTGTTCTTAATCTTGTTTTTTTGGCACTGTGGAGACTCTCTTCTGGAGACAGAGTGGAGCTGTAGCACAGGTCTGTTAGGATCATTCTTTCTTCTGTCCTAAAAGTATCTGGGTTCCTAAACTTGGCAGATTGACAAGATTGGCAAAATGGTGGGGATTATAACAACACACTTTTCATTGTGTGGCCTATGACTTTTGAACCACAATTCTCATGATTCTGTGGTCCAAACATCACCAAACACCACACTCTGTTTTTAATTAAGCTGTTGAAACATGTCTCCAAGTTTTTTTTTAATGTATTTTGTACTTATTTTTATTTAACAAAAGTGGGTGTTGATATTCCTCAAACAAGCAAAACTCTAACTAATTGGTCTTAAATGACCATCTGTTCAATCTTAAAACATATATGTTTCTTTGTTTTTCATTCCTGTGTCTGTGACACCAGTGTTGGAAAATCTCCCGCTTTGTGGCTGTATTTATGTTCCTATTTCTTCATCACATTCATCTTCTTCTGAAAATCTTTATCTTTATCTTCATCATCTTCCTTTTCATCATCTTCCCCCCCTCTCTCCTTCTCCTTTTGTACATATTTCTCACTCTTCATACCAGTAACCTGTAAACTGATTGTATGACATTCTATAGTAGTTGTGTATATCTGTCTGTCTCTTATATGTCATCATGATTTGTGTGCATGGGGAACTCATTTGAAACAAGCTCTGTGCTTTTATGAGTCTTCCAGTTTAGTAGACCTTGTATTGTGAATTTGTACTTCCATGTACTGTTGTTCTCATGTCTTACTAAATAAAGTACATCAATCAATCAATCAATCAATCAATCCCATAAAAAAATCCGTTGTGGACAGGCTTTCCAAACTAGTTTCATTACCAGGGAGGTGTATCATCATTTTCTTTTTTAAATAAAATAGCTGATCTACAAGCTCACAGCGCATTGCCATGCAACACACTGTGAGCTTCTAGATCATTTTCGCAATTTTTTAAAAAATCTTTGAAAGTACAACTTCTGAGTTCTGGGTTCCAAGAACTCAGAACAGGGCTCAAATTAGGTCCTGATAAATAGTGAAACCCAGCAGTAGCGTATGGAAACAAATCCACAACCTCTGAAATACATTAGATCAGGGGTTTTCAACCAGTGGTCCGGGGACCACCAGTGGTCCTTGGGGGGTTCCAGGGGGTCCCCAGCCAAATGAATAGTTAGGAACCAAATTGACCCTTATGTGTCTGTAACTCTGAGAGTGTACAAATGGAACCAAATGGACCCTAACAGGTCCATTTGGTTCCATTTGTACACTCTCAGAGTTACATGAACACTAGTCTCGCGTCACCAGACTGTTGCCTCCCACAATTTACAAATGTTTCCGACATACAGTCTGGGACTCGGAAGCTCTGATAATGTGTAAGGGGAAAGCGGATGCCCCTCCCCTACCCACGTCCGTTTCAGCATTGTGCAGAGTCCGACTGGAATCAACGAATCTCATAAATATCGTTTATGTCTACTAGTGTCTTCTTTCACAGTTTTTTCGGCGTTAATTCCATGATACCTTTCTCAGTTTTCTGTGATAAACAATCCTCGCACAAATAACATGAATCTACCGCTCCTATGACTATGCTTCCGCCTCGGTTCTGTTTCCACTAGGACTACAGGTCCGCGGGCACACCGCGTCGTGATTGGTCGAATGTTTTTCCGGTCTGAACAACTTCCGTTACACAGCTTTCGGGAAGTGTAGTCCCAGACTCTATTTTAGCATTCAGAGATTGTGGAATAGTTGTCTGGTGACGCGAGACTACATGAACACTGATGATGATACTACAGTGTAGATTGGGACCCACAATAAACCTAAATGGTTGAGTCTCTGGCATATCTTTTCAAATGGGGGTCCGTGGGCTAATATGTGTCAATTTGGGGGTCCTTGACGCAAAAAAGGTTGAAAACCACTGCATTAGATAGCACGGCACTGTTCACTTATTTCTTATAATCGAAAAGAGCCAATCTTATTCTTCTTCTACACTTTGACCCCATACATTGCTGCTTGTGACTTTATTTAATTTCTATTTGAAGAAAAAAATCTCAGTGTTTTCGTTACATTTCGAGACGACAGTAGGCCTATACGATGACGGGAAACTGCGACAGTCGCGGTAATCGAACCAGGGATGTTGCGATGATGTGGCTGACACACACTCTCTCCGGTCGGTCAGCCATCGGCTGAGCGCCCCTGGCTGCATGCGGCACCTTTAAGGGGTGCAAATGGGACTCCAAAGTGGGTCAGGGTAAAAATATCTTCAACAATTATTCATGGGACCCCGCCCATCTCACACCATACCCCCCACCCACCAAAGGAATCTGCATTGCACTGCAGAGAGAGAGAGAGAGAGAGAGAGAGAGAGAGAGAGGGGGGAGTGAGAGAGAGAGAGAGAGAGACAGACAGACAGACAGACAGACAGAGAGGGGGGAGAGAGATGTGGGAGTGAGAGAGGGAGAGAGAGAGGGGGGTGGGAGAAAGAGAAAGCGGGAGAGGGGGAGATTGAGAGAGGGTGGGAGAGAGAGAAAGAGAGAGAGTGGAGAGAGAGGAGAGATAAAAAAGAGAGTGAGAGAGATGGAGGGTGGGAGACAGAGGAAGGAGGAGAGAGGTTGAGAGAGAGAGAGAGAGAGAGAGAGAGAGAGAGAGAGTCAGAAGAGAGAAAGAGAGAGAGTGGAGAGAGATAAAAAAGAGTGTGTGTGTGTGTGTGTGTGTGTGTGTGTGTGTGTGTGTGTGTGTGTGTGTGTGTGTGTGTGTGTGTGTGTGTGTGTGTGTGTGTGTGTGTGTGTGTGTGTGTGTGTGTGTGTGTGTGTGTGTGTGTGTGTGTGTGTGTGTGTGTGCGTGTGTGTGTGCAAGATAGAGAGAGAGAGCAGTAATGAAAGAGAGAGGGTTGGGGTAAAATAAATAAAGTAGAGAGAGAGAGGGAGAGAGAGTTATTTATTGACTTTTACACTGACATAGCTGCCTGGCGTGTGATGAAACGTGCGTGCAATGTGAAAGTGTGCCGTGCACTTTTGATGCCACGCGTCCCAATCTGTCCTGCCATGTACTCTGCTGCCATCCACCGAAACCACAGAGGCCTCCTCAACACCACCAGCCACCAAAAAACTATGCCCACACTACTACTACTAGCCAGCCCCGGTCTCTCTGCCAACCCCCAGAACTGGCCAAACGAAGCAGTTCATAAGCCAGCTCAAAGAATCCTCTCTCTCGTCTCCCCTTATTGTCTGCAAGACGAAGACATGAAGTGAAGTCTAGGGGTTGGGGTTTGAAGTGTGGAAAAGGCTCGGCAAAGAAGAGTCGCTGCAACATCATGCAATTCTGTACTGGGCTGGTGGCAACGGGGGCGATTCTGGAGCCTAATTTATGCTCCGGAAATCAGGGACGTGCACAGATAGACTCTAGTTGGTGCTAGAGCACCTGCCCTTTGCCCTCTTGACCAGAAGTGCCCTTTTTTTTCAGTTTACAGCAGGGGTCTTCAACAGGGGGTCCGGGACCCCTAGGGGGTCCTCAGAGTTACAATAGGAGGTCCGCTAAATCTGTATGTGATATGATTTTTCTTTTTACCATAACCACTCGAAACCTAGCATCCCTTTTCTGAGGAGAACTTAAGCCAAAAATAGCAGATCTACAAGCTCACAACGCCTCGCGCTGCGAGGCGTTGTGGGCTTGTAGATCGGCTATTTTTGGCAAAGAGGTATAGGTGTAGAGGGAAAAAAGAGCAGACCAAGTAAACAAAAAAAAGTATAATTTACTTGAGCACCTGCCCCTCAAAATGTCTGTGCACGCCACTGCCGGAAATAGCCGATCTATAAGCTCACGGCACGCACGTCGCATATAGATCTGCTCTTTTTCGGTGTTGCGACACTTGTCCTATATACGACTTTGTGTAAATCAGTGTTTTTAGGGACGGGATGCTGAATGTTTGATGACTGAGAACCCGGGGATGATTATTTAAATGTGTTTTTTTTTTTGTACAGCGGGCCGGCGTGGCATCCATCCGTCCTCCTGATTGGAGGGTGAATAAAAAAAGGCGAGGGCGTCTGATTGGGCGCCTGCGAGAGTGAGTGAGATTCCGGTGCATGCAGAAAGACGGGGGGTGTCATGGCCGCCATGGTCCCCGCAGCTCTGCACTGTAAATCCACACATTAATCTGAGACGTCAGGGAGAGATCAAAGGAGCCTGCTCCATCTTTACTGAGAGCAGCACTTTGATGTGAGAGTGTGTGCGCGCGCGTGTGTGTGTGCGTGTGTGTGTGTGTGTGTGTGTGTGTGTGTGTGTGTGTGTGTGTGTGTGTGTGTGTGCGTGTGTGCGCGCGCGCGTGTGTGTGCGTTGGCAATGGAGAGGGAGATGGATAGAGAAGTTAAAAATGTGAATAAGAAAGGCATCTTGGACAGACATGGTTCTTGTGTTCAGAGCTTCACTCACCATAACCATGACCTAGCTTTGTGCACGTGCGCGTGCGCACACACACACACACACACACACACACACACACACACACACACACACACACACACACACACACACCTTAGCTTATAGACTGTTTGAATGAAAAGATGGCATCATTATTTTATATTATATTATATTCATTATATTATAAATGATATTATATACTGTATTACAGGGGTCTTCAACAGGGGGTCCGGGACCCCTAGGGGGTCCTCAGAGTTACTACAGGGGGTCCGCCAAATATTTGTGTGATAGGATTTTTTTTTTTACATGAACCACTTGAACCCTAGCATCCCTTTTCTGAGGAGAACTTTAGCCAAAAATAGCCGATCTACAAGCTCACAACGCCCCGCGCTGCGAGGCGTTGTGAGCTTGTAGATCTGCTATTTTTGGCAAAGAGGCTATAGGTGTAGAGGGAAAAAAGAGCAGACTAAGTAAAAAAAAATAATCTGAAACACAATTTTATACAATATAGAGTAGGGGGTCCCTGCTTAATCTCTCTCTCTCTTAGCTAGGGGGTCCTTGGCCTGAAAACGTTGAAGACCCCTGCTGTATTGTATTATATCACGTTATGTCCGTGTTTGCGTAGGCCTACGTTTTATGTGTGAATACTTACCCCAAATTGCTTTCCTTTGAATACATGCCTGCATCCATTCATGTATATATGTGTGTGTGCATTAGCAGCAGCAGCACAACTGCATGCATCTGACATGCATTGTTCCTGACGAGCCACACCAGTTTTCCACCTAATAGAAAGGGCATTACTGCCCCATGGTGGTCACATACTGCCACTGCGACGCGTAGCGTGCAGTTGGTGCCAAATGGCGTGCCACCATAGTTCCTGAGCCTGTGGTTGCCATGGTGACATGGTGTTAAAGCTAAGGCTGTGAGTGGTATATTGGAATTATGCTGCTCTCCATTGCTTTGTCTCATTAATTGAATAATTGAGAATCAGGAAGTGAAATTAAAGTTTGGGAACGTTCCAGTGTTCTGTGGGGATTTCAGGTTTCAACCCAAGACAAACAATAGAAAAGAAAGACACACCATCTCATTTACAATTTCAGCATTTAGTCCATGGAGGGCCAGACCAGATGTCGTATCACTCAAGGTGGCAAAGGTTACTTATCATTTGGTATGATAACCCTTCCTGAGTCACAGCTAAATGTGTTATCAGCTGCTAAAGTTAACCTCCCCCATTGAAAATGGGGAAGGGATTTTTTTTTTTTTTTTAACCAAAACATTATGAATAGTAGCCTAATGCAGGTGTAAGACCATTGTGTTTGTATTGTGTTATAGGTATAATGCATAGTTTTCTATGCATTTCGGGGGTTTTGGGTGGTTTAACCCCCAAAACAAATTTCGGCCCAGGATAGGTGTCCCTTATTTTCATCTCAACCCTTGGCAACCCTATACAGTACCTTAGCTTTTGCTGAACTGACACCACTGATTTAGACGCAGGTGCATATCTTGATATTGGCTCATGTTCAGGACATATTCTAATGTTTTATATTATAGTGTTTGTTTGTTTTTGTTTTTTTATCATTCAAGCCCTTTTTGTTAATATATACAGTATTTGACAAGTACAGAGGCCACTGGAGGGAGCTCTTCATACTTTTAATGACACCACATTTTCCCACAATTTCCACCTAGACCATATATTTTCTTTTAGTCCTGTGGCATCAAGAAACATCAGAGACGCAAAACACAAAAACTGGAATACTGACACGACCCTAACGATTCAGGAAATGTATAATTTACCCCAATGCATATTATTTCATTATTTTCAGCCTCCTGTCCACAGACAGTATAGTACATGGTAGTCCATTTCTTCTACAAGAGCAGCGGGTTGTCTTGCAGCAGTGGAGCAGCTACGATGAATGACCTTCCATGAGACTGTCTGGACTGGAGCAACATTCATTCAGGTTCCATCCCCAGTTCATGGCTATACCATACCCTCTTCTTTTCCCATCCAGACCATGATCTGGTAGTATGCTCTAATCTTAAAACAGTGGTTCTGGAGTTACAGACCTGTATGGGTCCATTTAGCAGTGGTTCTCAAACATTTTCACGTCAAGGACCCCCAAATTGATAAATATTTGGCCGCGGACCCCCATCTGAAAATATGTTGTGCCAGGGACCCGCAGAAGCAATGATTTGTGTTAAAATGTAACTAATGTTCGAGATTTTTTGAAAAATAGCAGATCTACAAGCTCTATGAGCTTGTATATCTGCTTTTTTGAAGAGCCAATGTCCAAAAGGTTAAAAGTGGTCAAAACTTTTGTGATGCTATGTTAACTACTTTTGCTGGGGACCCCCTGGAACCCCCCCAAGGACCCCTTCCACTTTGAGAACCAATGCATTTAGAACCCCCTAATGGAGCCCTGAGAGTCTGTGGACCCCACTTTGAGAACCATTGCTCTAAGACCGTGACATTTGGTAACAGATTCAGTCGGGGCAGTGTTTACAATTTAGGCATGTATAGCAGACGCTCTTAATCCAGAGCGATTTACAGTAAGCAACAACACCAGGTAACAGCCTATACATCAAATGCATAGAGACAGAGTAGTGCCTTAGTAATCTAGGATCATAATGATTTACTGTAATGATTATGTCACACTCAACAGGGGGGTCCGGGACCCCTAGGGGGTCCTCAGAGTTACTACAGGGGGGTCGGCCAAATCTTTGTGTGATATGATTATTTTACATGAACCACTTGAACCCTAGCATCCCTATTCTGAGGAGAATCTTAGCCAAAAATAGCAGATCTACAAGCGCACCTGTTGAGAACTCTAGTCCATTGTTCTCACTTTGAAAAAACCACTGCTCTGGAAAATTATGGGTCAGCTGAGACCACTGCTCCATAGCCTGACTTTGAATTTCAGAAGCGGAACCAAAAAGATCCCACACATTTAGTAGAGGTGCATTTTATGAACAGGCAAAGTATAGGCAGCTACCTGGGGCCCCTGAGGGCTCATTCAAGATAAATGGTAAAAATGGTCTGATGGTCAGACCAAGATGGTCTGGTTAAAGCAACGTTAGTTTTTTCAAAAAAAATGTTAGGATTTAGAAGACATTAAGTAGAATCCTCAGAAGCAAAGATTTGAGTTACAAATGTTCACTTGAAAAAATATATATGCAAAGATTTGCACACATTTTCATGATTTTTCAAAAAATAGCAGATATACAAGCTCATAGCGCAGCACTCGGTTTTGCGCTATGAGCTTGTATCTGCTATTTTTGAATAGCCAAAGTATAAGATAATGGTTAAAATCTAAAATGACAGATGCTTAATGGATTCATATGCTGGATACTTAAACCCTCAATACCAATAAACTTGCCCTTTGGCTCTGTGCTTGGGCTGCTCTTTTTTCTCCTCACACCAAACCTCTTTGCCGAAAAATTGCCGATCTACAAGCTTACAACGTGTCGCGCTGCAACGCGTTGTAAGCTTGTAGATCAGGGGTATTCAACTAGATTAGGCAGGGGGCCACAATTGTAAAATGACTTGAAGTTGGGGGCCACAAGACAAACAAAAAAAGAAGTTCATGGTTTTACCGGAAAACGTTAAGAAATGTGTAATTGGTTGGTTAAAACCCATTAAGACCTGGAACGCATCTATGTCACTTTAGATTTCTTTGGCTATTCAAAAATAGCAGATATACAAGCTCATAGCGCGGCACCGAGTGCCGCGCTATGAGCTAGTACATCTGCTATTTTTTTTAAATCGTGAAAATTATTTTTAAAATCTTTTTTTCCCATTTTTTTTTTTGAGGATTTCGATTTTTTTAGACGCGGCCTCAGGTCTTAATGGGTTAAACGATTAATTTATTATGTTTTATTTATTTTGTGGTGCAAAGGTACTTCCCTCCTAAAGTGACACCTGGAGGTAGCCGTCTAGCCTCCATGTAACAGCTGCAACGGCTCCATGACTGCTGCCTCACAAGTTAAACATACATAAATAAACTGTGGTCTATAAAGTACTTGAAAGTCATACTTGAGTAAGAGAACAGATCTTACTTTAATTTTTTTTTTTTTTTTTTACTTTAGTAAAAGTTAAATTCACCCTTAAGAAAATTACTTGAGTCAAAGAGTTAAATTAGCTAACACTAAACGTACAAATATCAGGTTTTTCATAGAGAAACAAAACAGCCAGAAATGTGTTTTTTTTGTTTCTCTCCTCTGTAAGACACACTGATGTGTGTCAGGGAAGAGCACAACGTGGGTTTTGAGTGCAGTTCGTCCATTTTAATCTCATAAAAGGATGCAATTTGGCACACATGTTCTTTGGGTGATCTTAACACACCCTTGAAGGGGTGCCCAAAAAAAGTCTTAGAGGTTGATTCAAAAGAATCAACCTCACAGAATCTCATAAAATTCCTCATTCCCAGCCGGACCAGCCTTTTCTCATCTTCCTGGAGAATAGCCTGGTAACGACCTAATGCAGAGAGAGTGTCTGTAAGGCGGGATGTTTTTTTTAAAATGTTTTTTTTTTAATGTTTTTAATGTTCGAAATAAATAAATAAACAAACAATTGTCTTTTTCAACCAATCACAACACCGGTTTCATGCATGTAAAGCAAGCGTCGATATAATTTCCTTGGACCAAATTCCAGTACTTCCGTTTAGACTCTCAACAGGCTAGGTCTTGCCCAGCTCGATAATTTGGCACAAATGTCCCATCCAATGAACTGGAGGCGTGTCCACATAAAAACATAATTTTTGTACACTTGAAAAAAAATCTTCATCCTAGCATAACCATAATACCTGATGATTATGTTTATTATTTTATATTAAAGACGTCACCCCGTCTTTAATATTCATAAAACCCATACATACACTCAACTTTAAGTTTTAAACTTTTACACAGTTTTGTATGCTTTTAAAAGGTTTGAAGAATTTCCAAAAATAGCAAGCATCACACTGCAGGCTTGTAGATCAGCTATTTGCTCTACTTTTCACATGACAGAATATAACATGGCATTAATGTATTTTTTTATTTATTTAATTTTGAAATATGGAGATACAAGGTTTCTGCCTGACGTGTATCTGTATATGTACAGAACATACTTATGTGTTATCCACATCTATATCTGGTAACAGACTGGCAACAGACAGTGCTGAATTTCCAATCCAAAATCACAGATGCACTCTTTTCTTCACTATGTTTTCAGGTTGGAAATTTAACACAGGTTGTTGAAATACCGGATTAAAATGTTTGTTTCAAAGTGGAATATAATTTTACCACCCCGTTTTTATTACTGTCATCCGCTGGATAATGTCATTACCTTCAAATGTGCAATTTGATGTGGGGTAAATAGCTTTAAAAATATAATACTAATAATACTAATAATAATAATAATAATACACTTTATTTGTATAGCACCTTTCATGACATGAAATGCAGCTCAAAGTGCTTTACAGAGCAATAATACATTTACAGAAAAAGTACAACTAATTTAACAATAAAGTTAAAAAAAAAAGAAAAGCAAAAGCATAAACACAACATTAAAATAATAGCAAAAAGGCATTAGGATGATGTTTGGACACATTATGTTATAATTGAATTCATTGTTAATGTTAAGTATTTATTATTTGAGACAAGCCCTCAGTCTAAGTTCCTGTGTCTCTGTTTCTAATGGCCATCAGACAGTACAGTCTGGATCACAGTGCAAGAGGATGGAACAGTCCTTATGGCTCATTGCACCTGTAAGGCAGGCTTAGGAGAGGTTTGCTCTCATGCATATGCTGTGTTGGCTGATGTTGATAAAAAAAGATGGGCAGGCTTGCACCCAGATGCCCTGCGCATGGAGTCAGCCCAGCATGGAGTCTGTCCGAGGTGTCCCATATGCAGAGATCTGCAACATCAGTTTCAGTCACAAACAAGAGCCCTGTCATGTCCAAGGCCTTAGTTTTCCTGATATTAGGAAAGTCATCTGCAAAATACAGTATAGCTGTAATGATCATCTGACAGTGGTACAACTCTTAATATTTCCATAAAGTCTGTTGTAATTCCTGACAAGCTAAACGATATCGAAAGTTGTACTGGCTAACGGGGGTTCGAGTTGTACTAACTAACTGAGGTTAACTGAGGAGGACACCAGGGAGCAAAGTAAAGCTAAAGAACTTATGGTTTGATCAGAGGCCAGGATGAGTCACAGCATCAATATTTGGTGAGGCAGCCAGAGCAAAAAGACCTGTGTCCTCCATCAAAAGGATTTGCTATACCCGTGCTTGTTGATTCTCCAATGGTGCAGCAAGGTACATAGTTTAAAGCACATTTTTGGTAGAGGTTTGGTTGTATTACCCTGCCACGACGAGTCCCACAGACACTGCAGCCACAAAACAGCCACTTGAAATAGGATAATACTGCAGTAAAGCTGATGACACAGATATCTGCACATCTGGACACGGTCTGGCGAAAGCGCTTTCATAGGTTGACCTGGGTACCCAAGACATGGAAATGTGTGGAGTGCAGAAAACAAGTAGTATTGCAGTAACGTTTCTAATAGTAAACATGGCCAAACACAATCAATAATCAAAGAATATGTCTGATTTTGACACCCATGTTACCAGCGTGCAAGACCTCCTGATGACCTGATAACATAACAGAAAAACTGAAAAAATATATCTACAGAATATTAACCATCTGTGTATATGAGATTGTTATTGGACTGTCATGACTCATAAATTATTACCAGATTAAATTATTAAAAAGCAAAGAAAAGCCATATATTTCACTGCCACCTGTTTTTTTGTTTTATTAGTTGCACAATGAAACAAATGAACGGCAGCCAATGATAAAAAAACGACATCATTAAAATTTGTGATGTACATTGCTGTGCTACACAATGTTACTGAAACCCATACTATTCTGAAGGGACAACAGATGGATAAATGTTGCACAGAGCACAGCAAACTCTGACCATCTTGTCAAGAGATATGTAGGCTCTCGCTCTCCTGGAGTTGCAGTCTGGTAGAGATGGGTAATGTGCTTTGTAATATGGTGTACTTGTTCCTCACAAGACCAATGACCCGTTCTACATGGATCCGAACTGTTGCTCAGTCCCCTCGTTGTCTCAAGTTCACATGGGTGCAGTTGCTTTTTCCCTTTAGTGAAGTCAGTTATTTTGAGATGAGCACCGTGTTAAGGCCAGGGAGTGTATCATACCATATCCCACTATGAGAATGAATATTCATTTTGATTATGTCTTGTGCTGTCATGCAACAGTTTTGTAAGATCTATCATTGCACAAACTAATATGTCAATACAATGGTAATCATATTGACAGATTGATTGATATAGTGTCTCTATGAAACAATAATGTAATTAAAAACAGACACAGTCACTACTTGAGGTGCATTGCTATGCACGATGATAATGTAACTACTAATAACCATGACTCCTAATGATTTGTTTTTATGTACTTAGTTTTACCCATTTTGTGTTATTTATATGGTATTGGGTTATTTTTGTACCCAACAACATGTGTATTATTTGTTTACCTACATTGCCTGTGTGGGCACAATCCACTTTTACAATGTGTAGTTCATTTGACTGAAAGAAACTACTATAATGGCGGCCGTGAGCGGTGAACGCGCGACGCGTCTATCTATTGGTTGAACCCTACGTCTGACGTCACTGACTGTATCCGGAAGTGTTATTAGCACACGGCACGCTCCACAGCGAACGGTCTTCCTACCCATAGACATATAAAGGTAGACGCCTCCTTCGGCTCTGAGGCATTGGTATCACGGGGGCCATTTTAGCGTAGGAAAGCTTCCCTGAAGCTTCCGTGTGTGTCACAGAAGGGGGCGTTCGGTAGGCCAATCAGAGGCAAGTGGGGGCGGGACAACTAGATTCTGACAAATCTTAGAAAAGACGCACTGTGATTGGCCAGTAGTCAACGTGCTGTGAGCGCTGTGATTGGCCAGTAGTCACTTTGAGTGTCTGTTTTCCTACGTGAAAATGGCGGCCGCGATACGAGTTGCTCCAACGAACTGCAGAGGCCAATGAGGTATCTAGGTTTCTTATTATTATTTTTTCATTAATGCACGTGTGGAGTCAGTTGATAAAATACATGCATCATTAATTTCCAAATCATTTACTGGAGGGACAACTTCATGTTTTCTTTATTTTTTAAGTTGGAGGGGACATGTTCACTCTGTCTCCGCCAAGATCTTCGTCCATGTTGACATGAGAGATGATCAGAGGAGCAGAGTTTGTACCATTATTATTAAACTCAGGACTGAACAATGGATATCGTTTTTCAGTGAAGGTGCAGTCAGTGAAAGAGTAGAGATGAACTCTGGCCTCCACATCATAAAAGGAGACCAGACCCTCCTCATATTCCACAAACACTCCCACTTTCTGGACCTCTTCTCTTACAGGGAGGAGGACAGCAGGGTCAGCAGCAGCCATGTACTCATTTCTATTCCTCACTATACACCAGTAACCATTGTTGGAGGTCACTTTGATTTGTCCCTTCCTGTTAATGGACTCTCTGGCCAATCCTAGACCCCACCCAGTCTTCCCTTTAACCTGAACCTCATAGTAAAACCTTCCTGAGGAGAAACTTTGTTTTCCTAAGACACATACACAATAAGAGAATCTCTCTTTAGTGTCTGGGAGATTCTTCCTTATTCCTCCATAACTCACTTGTTTTCCATCCTCAGACAGGATGAGTTCAGGTTGTGCTGTATCAGGGTCCAGAGTCACATCCACTGCATATTGCTGGATCCTCCTCAGATCAACATCACACAGGTTCTTCTCCATATCTTGACTGAGTGTCTTCTCCATATCTTGACTGAGAGTCTTCTCCATCTCTTGACTGAGTGTCTTCTCCATCTCTTGACTGAGTGTCTTCTCCAGCTGAGCCACAGCTGTCCTCACAGTCCACACTTAACTGTAAATAGTGTATTGTATCGGCAGTGGTTCTGGGGTGTCTTCAACCAGTGATGTCTGTATTTACAATCCAGGAATGTTTATGATGTGATTACAGCAGAATATGAAGTTTTAAGGGTTTATCTTTCTGTTTGTGATCTATTAGTCTGTCTTTCAGTGTGTGAGGCTCTCTTCTCTGTGACTAATGCTCCTCACACTCTGTGTAATCAGCTTTTAAGTCAGCTGACTTAAATCTGACCTCCCCAACTATGACGTCAGTCTTGCCCAAATATGGAGTTCCACACGGCTCCAGAATGACCTTCAGGAATATTGGTTGTGTGGGTGTCTGCATGTGTCTGTGTGTGTGTGTGTGTGTCTGTCTGTGTGTGTGTGTGTGTGTGTGTGTGTGTGTGTGTGTGTGTGTGTGTGTGTGTGTGTGTGTGTGTGTGTGTGTGTGTGTGTGTGTGTGTGTGTGTGTGTGTGTGTGTGTGTGTGTGTGTGTGTGTGTGTGTGTGTGTGTGGATATCAGAAAAAAGGCCAGGTATTCTGCTAAATTACCCCCCCCACACACACACTCAAACACACACACACACACACGCACGCACGCACGCACGCACGCACGCACGCGCACGCACATACACACACACTACTCTGTTCATCTCTCGTTTGGACCCCCCAACTAAATGATTGAGGGAAAGCTCTGTGCTTTACTGACCCTCAAAATAACTGTCAACTTACTTCATTGTTACAACAAATGTTGTGATCAATACCGGAATGCTCCACACTCCATTTATATTCAGCACACTGGAAACACAATTAAATGAGAAACAAAATGCCGCGATGGAGAACCATACAATGCTGTGTCTCTGTCTCTCTATCTATCTCTTCTTCCATCATTCCCTCTGTTCCTTCATCCCTTGTTTCCGGTTGGGAGCCTTGTTTCCATGTCATTGTTCAGCCCAAAGGTTTGACCAAACGCCCGCTGGCATGGTGGCATATCATTAAACACCGCCACACGCCAAGCCTCCAACGCTCTCAGCAGCGTGGCGCCCGACACTCACACACGACCGCCGCTGCTTTCCCGGGACAAACTAATGAGGCCATTTTCCCATTTTTGTCTTTGCAATTTTCAGAAGGCGGCAGAAAAAGCACAGAGGCAGAGCCGGCTAAATCAACCCACGCCTATAAATCTCTAACGGTGTACAGAGAGGGAGAACTTGACTGATGTACCTGCATCATCAAACCAGGCTTTTCAAAGCCTTTAAAAGCCTTTTTTTCTCTCCAAGGACCCTCAGGAAATATGGTTCAGAGTGCTGCCAGCCCAGACCAGCAGTTGTTGCTGGTGATTCCATCCCGTGGAGAATGATCTGGAGGAGGAGGAGCTATATGACAGACAGACAGGCTGTCCAATGGTTCTGATAAAGAGCTAGGAGAGACAGACAGGCTGTCCAATGGTTCTGATGAAGAGCTAAAATGTTTGAAAATTGCAGATCTACAAGCTCGCGTCACGAGCTTGTAGATCTGCTATGTTGAAATAGCCTAGGTTTAAAATAGGGCTAAAGTGGTTAATGTATGTTTTATAATATAATCATTTATATCTGCAAAGTAACTAGTAACTAAAGTTTTAAAACAATTGTAGTGGAGTAAAAGTACAATATTTGCCTCTGAGATGTAGTGGAGTAGAAGTAAAAGTACTGAACACTGGAAATACTCCAGTAAAGTAAAAATTAGTTCATTAGTTAAACGTGACACTTATTGGCCCGCGGAAAAAGATATGCCAGGGACCCCCATAATAAAAGAAGATTTTTACCACTCTAGCATGGATTCTCAACCATTATAATTTCAAGGACCCCCAGTTTGACATGCATTTAGGCTACGGACCCCCATTTAATCTCTGGGACCCCAATTTCTAACGTAAAATCTATGTTAATTTAACTCTGAGAGTGTACAAATGGAACCAAATGGACGGGTCCATTTGGTTCCATTTGTACACTCTCAGAGTTACAGACCCAAGTACAATGAGTACAATTTTGAGGTACTTTTACTTTACTGGAGTATTTCCAATTGTCTATACTTTTACTGCTACTCCACTACATCTCAGAGGCAAATATTGTACTTTTACTCGACTACAATTATTTGAAAACTTGAGTTACTAGTTACTTTCTAGATATAAATGATTACATTATAAGACATACATTAACCACTTTAGCCCTTTTAATACCTAGGCTGTTTGAAAATAGACGATCTATGCGACGCGCTGTGAGCTTGTAGATCTGCTATTTTCAAACATTTTAATATAATATATAATATAATAATTCATAACACTTTTACTTTTGGTACTTTAAGTACATTTTGATACCAATACTTTTGTACTTTTACTCAAGTACATGTTTAATTCCGAACTTTTAGTTGTAACAGAGTAATTCTAAATTGCAGTATTGATACTTTTACTGAAGTAAAACACTTGAGTACTTTCTCCACCACTGATGTTCTGCATAGTAGTGTTTATCTGTCTGTTTTTTAATGTCATGAATTGAGTACATTTGAAAACAAGCCATTAGGCTTTCATGAGCTTTTTAATCCATTTTAGTTGACCTTGTATTTAAACTGTACTTCATGTACTTTATCTCTGCAACCTTCTGAATAAAGTATTCAATCAATCAATCAATCAATCAATCAATCAATCAATCAATCAATCAATCAATCAATGTCATGAACCGACTGGAAAACTCTGGACGCCATCTAGTGTCCATTAGCAGACACTACATGTCATGTGTCTGAAGATTATTATGGATGCTATAAATCAGTAGAGACCCCCACTTTAACGTATGCTTTATGGCCACGGACCCCTAGGGACCCCCTGGCCCAGGGACCCCCATCTGAAAATATTTAGTGCCAGGGACCCCCAGAAGAGAAGAGTTATGTTAAGAAATTCAACATCATTCAAAATGTTCCAAACATTTTCAAGATGTTTCAAAACATTTTAAAAAAATATCGATGTACAAGCTCGCTGCGCCGCCTCGAAGTGACGCGCTGTGAGCTTGTAGATCTGATATTTTTGAATAGCCAAAGTATAAAATATGGATAAAGTGGTTAAATGATTGTGATGCTGTATTTTAAATTGAATCGATTTTTTTTTTAACATACTGGTTTTAAATAGACAATTTATTCAAATATGTAAATGATCTCATTAAATATACACGATTCACATATGCAAAGTACAAAAGTATTCACATTGAGATATACTTAAGTGCTGAAAGTAAAAATAAAAGGATTCCCTCTGCTTGCAATGAGGGAACAGGGCGCATGCGCACGCAGCGACCGGCAGTGAGAGATATGTTTAATGTATGTCATATGTTTTGCTAACTCTTGCTGTAAACCTATTTGCCCTTTTGGGACATTAATAAAGAAAGTAAAAGTACTCATTTTTCAGAATATCCCATTTCACACGTTTCCAAATGTGTAAAAATGCTTTGAAAAGAAAAAAAAACAGCAGATACAAGCTCACAATGCGTTGTGAGCTTGTAGATTTCAAATAGCCTAAGCATACATAGGACTGTAGTGGTTAATGTATGTTTTGTAATAATATTAAAAATGTATAAAGTAACTAAAGTGTATTGTAGTGAAGTAAAAGTACAATATTTGCCTCTGAGGTGTAGTGGAGTAGAAGGAAAAGTATTGGAAATTGGAAATACTCAAGTAAAGTACAAATAACTCAAAATTGTACTTAAGTACAGTACTTGAGTACATGTAACTAGCTACTTTACACCGCTGCTCTGCACAGGTGAAGATGATTTAGTGTTGATGAGTAAAAAGCAGTCTGTGGATCTATTCACTCTGCAGGATGAAGATCCGGTCAGAAAACGGAAATGGTTTGTCCATGTGACGTCCGGGTGAACGTGTTCAACGCACCGGATCCAGTAGGCGGGGCTTTAGACCGGATGTGAATACAGATTTAAATCAGACGCAAGCGCACTACGTCTGCTTGGCAGTGCTTTCAAACATTTTGACTTGCAACATGTCACGCTCCTCTGCTGAAGGTAAACTAATGTTTGATTCATATCTAAAGTTTAAACACTCACTGTGTGGGGTTTGTAGATCTAACCCTGCCATATGTTCATGTGTGTTTATAAATCTACTTTAGCCTTGGACCAAGACGGCCCGTCAGGGATTGTATTATTTATGGTGATCGATTCGAGTCTGATGTTTGTTGGTAGTTTTAAACTGATCATAAATCCCCATAACTGAACCCAATCCAACATATAAAGTGTTTA
Organism: Gymnoscopelus microlampas; assembly: GCF_963454915.1. Lineage (NCBI taxonomy): Eukaryota > Metazoa > Chordata > Actinopteri > Myctophiformes > Myctophidae > Gymnoscopelus > Gymnoscopelus microlampas. Next base: position 50,678,079 of record NC_139947.1, on the reverse strand, counting down.
AACACAAAGACACGGATGTTACCTGTCCATACGAGTCTGTTGTGTTCCGTAATATTACGTAGAGTTTAATAAAGACGCGTTTTAGTCCCGTGTGTGTCTGAACGCCGTTCTAGTTCCACATTTACATGGACGTTTAATACCTGCTGCAACAGCGCCACTTCACCAAATAGTTTGTGGTTCTGTGTTTAAGGCTCGTGCGTCTATACTTATGTATGCATTGTAAATATAAAGTGATTATCTTAAAGCCACAGATGTTATCCTTACATACGGGGTGTTAGTGTTCAGTTAATGTTCAGTATAGATTAATAAAGAAGTGTTTTAATCCCCTCTGTGGATGAACGTCATTGTATTTCCTGGATTACATGGGGTGTAATACCGGTGTTCACCTGCAACAGCGCCACTTACACCCATTGAATGATATATACAGTGATGTTTAGACAGACCAGATTGAAACATTTATTTATTGAATAATACGGAATATTACTGAACATAAAGGGTCTGTATGGTGGGATAACATCTGTGGCTTTGGGATAAACACGTTATATTTAGAGTAACATACATTTATCAAGATGTTTGAGACTTTAACATGGAACTAACTACAAACACTATTTTTGGAGAGTGTTAAGAATGTCAAAGATAGGATAATAATAATAATGTCATTTTATTTGTAGGCTACAGCACTTTTCACATTTCATACTTTTCATGAAAAATCTAGAACAAAACAAATGTAAAAGCCTAAGGATAGAGATTAAACTGAGCTAAATTGTAACATAAGATAAATAACACTCAGGCAAACACTCAAGAAATCTGAGTCTTGATCGCATGAAACTATAATATCGTGTCTATCTGGAGGAAACCATAGAATGTCCCAAACTGTTACTTTTCAGGATTAAAACAATGGCAAAAGTAGCAGATCTACAAGCTCAAAACGTGTTGCTTTGTGCCACGTTTCAAGCTTGTAGATCTGCTACTGTTGATGGTACTACTTGAAAATGTGTCCACATTTTTCAATATGTTTTTTTAAAGCGAACATTTTTAACACTAATATTTGCTTCTGGGGGGATTCTACAAATGTCTTGTAAATCAGTGGTTCTCAAACTTTTTCGTGCCAAGGACCCCCAAATAGACATTTATTAGCCCGCGGACCCCCATTTGAAAAGATAAGCCAGGGACCCCCATAATAGAAGATTGTTACGCCTCTCTAGCAGTGATTTTCAACCATTTTAATTTCAAAGACCCCCAGTTCGACATACATTAGGGCTACAGACCCCCATTTAATGGCATGTATGTCTCTGGGACCCCAATTCATATTGTAAAATCAATGTTAATTTAACTCTGAGAGTAACGGGTCCATTTGGTTCCATTTGCACACTCTCAGAGTTACAGACCCATAAAGGTCCATTTGGTTCCTGTCCATCATTTAGCTGGGGACCCCCTGGAACCCCCTCAAGTACCCCTGGGGGTCCCCGGACCCCACTTTGAGAACCAATGTTCTAAATCATACATTTTTTGAAAAAAACGTATGTTGCTATAATCAAACTTTTTCATGTCAAGGACAAGGACCACCCAAAAATAATATGTATATTTGTTCCAGGGACCCCCCAGAAGCAAACATTTGAGTAAAAGAAATTCAGAAAGTTTCACAATTTTTCAAAAAATAGCAGATATGCGGGCTCATAGCGCCGAACACGGTGCTGCGCTATGAGCTTGTAGATCTGCTATTTTTGAATAGCCAAAGTATAAGATAATGGTTAAAGTGTTTACACTGACGCGTTCCCGATCTTAAAGGGTTGACACTATAGCATACACGGGCAACTGGCGGCCCGGGGGCCACACGCGGCCCTCACCTTAACTTAATGCGTCCCGCAGGTTAATGGTGATATATATTATTGATTTCAGCTGTTCCAATTCCAAACATGCAATCATGACCCGCTTTAATTACTTCAGTCTATATTATTAGTTCAATGACTTTATATCCAATGTATTTGTATTTAATGTGTTCATAAAGTTAACTTAATTATAAGCAAATCCATTTGAAATTAAATTAAAAAAAAAACTTCAGGATTCCAATTCCAAAATGGCTGATCTACAAGCTCAAAACGCGTCGCGACGCGCTTTGAGCTTGTAGATCAGCTATTTTTTGCTACTTTTGTGTGACATACTAGAATGACGAATTTAATTTACAAAAAAAGTAAAAATATGGAGATAAGGGGCGTCTGCCCGACAGTAACAATAATATGCAATGTGTCCCTCTGGAGTGAGTGTGGAAATATAGTGGCCCTATACACCATCAAAGTTGTATCACCCCTGCACTATAGCCTACTTAAAAACTGTATTTTCTATTATTATTGTTATTATTATACAATATATTAAATTTAATGTTGGTATATATCTGTGTCTTGCAGGTTAATCATGTGACCTTCTGCAGAGTGGACTAAATCTACTTCATACAGTGAGTTAAAAACGCTGAGTCATGGCTCCTAGCTATGACTCAGCGTTTGACTCGCTGTATGAATGCTTCAGGGAAGGTTCAAAGGATGGATGGAGTCATCAGGAGATAGCTGGTAATAGAGTGTCTGTAACTCAGGACAAGGGGCTTGAAGATGGAACCTCGATGGCGTCGACGCAACAACGAGGCCCTGAGAGCTGAAACGTATAACGGTGCCAACGAACGTTCTCCGTTTGAGATACAAGGCGTACGGTGCTCGGGACGTGGTGCCATACAACCTACGCGGCTCTATTAATACCGGCTATCTTCAACCACGCGGCGGGAGGCCCCGCACGGTACGTACCTGGATCACACCTGGCCAGCAGTGGTGGAAAGTAACTAGGTGCATTTACTTGAGTACTGTATTAAGTGCAATTTCAAGGGATTTGTACTTTCCTTGAGTATTTCCAAATTTCAATACTTTTACTTTTACTCCACTACATCTCGGATCCAAATATTGTACTTTTTACTTCACTACATTTATTTGAAAACTTTATTTTAGTTACTTTGTAGATTTTGACTATAATTAAGAAAAAAAATTATTAACCACTTCAGCCCTTCAGCTTGTAGATCGGCTATTTTTAAAAGATTTTAATATATTTTGAAAACTTGTGAAACAGGATATTCTACATAATGTGTACTTTTTTATTTTTGGTACTTAAAGTACATTTTGATACCAGTACCTTTGTACTTTTACTCAAGTTAATTTTGAATTCTGGACTTTAACTTGTAACCGAGTATTTCTACATTGCAGTAGTGATACTTTTACTTAAGTAAAAACAAATCAGTATTTTCTTCCACCACTGCTGGCCATTATAAACTAGGGCTGTGTCACCATTACAAAATGGAAGTTGACGATGCATTGTCACATGATTGATTGTGATCAAAGATTTAATTGTGTTTGACGTTGAGCATGGGAACATAATGAATACAAATGTAATTTATTTTTGGCTTTTAGGGCTTCGTAAACAAAAGTTGCACAAGGTAGATATGACACATAATATACATCATTTAATTACAAAAAATACATTTATAGTGGGATTAGCAGAGTGGAAATAGCTGATCTACAAGCTCAAAACGTGTCGCATCGCAACACGTTTTGAGCTGGTAGATCTGCTATTTCCACAAAATGTTTGAAAATATATGAACGTTTTTAACATGGTAATGATTATGACGATTATGCAAAACATAATTGCAAATTCAAATAATTGCAATTAGGCTATTACGTAATAATTGTGACCGGTCTAGTATAAACCCTAGGGTTTATACTCATGGTAACTGATGGCTGATATCAGACATCACTTTGAGAGCCACTGGTCTAGCGGCTGAGAGCTGAACCAAGACGTCTGTGGTTTTATTTTCAAGCCGAATCCCAACCCTCAACTTTCTGCCTCCTCCAGTGTTATGGAGAAATTGGTGACCTGGCAAAAGATGTGTCCATCGTGTCCATCACATGTCAAACATCCAAAGTAAATCACTGCTGTTAGTTCATGAACAGAGTTGCTCTGTTCATAAACAAACGGTTGTTATTTACATTTGGACGTGGTGATGTTTTTGTGAAGTCCACGAGATGGTCGCATGTTTTCTGAAGGTCACCAATTTCACTGTAACACACAACCATGCTGGAGGTAGGAGGCACAAACTGGAGTTTTGGAATCAGCGGCCATATTGGAAATAAATCGGGCCTCTTCCTCATTTCCCTTCACAGGTGTTACCAATGATGCTAATGAAGGCTCTGTTCCAAATGGACCCTTACGGGTGTGTAACTCTTTGAGTGTACGGATGGAAACAAATTACAGTCCATTTGGTTCCATTTGTACACTCAGAGTTATGGGTAGGGATGGAGCTCGAAAACCGGGTCCATTATACACCCGGGCATGAATTTATCGAGACCCGGTTTTCGATAAGCTTTAGCCTTGTCGAGCCTGTTATCGAGTGTAGCGGCCCATGACGTCATGTCTAAACTATCAAAACAAGAGGCGATCAAGAAATAAATCTAATCACCCACGCTGGCACAAACATGTTGGTCTAAAAGTGTATTGATAGCTGCAAGTTGTGCCAAACAGCGCTGTCCGTCCCTCAGTCTATCGTTGCCGAAAATGGCAGATCTACAAGCTCACAACGTGGTGCGAACAGACGCAGTGTGAGCTTGGAGATCGGCCATGTTTGGTGCGTGACACCGTCGTACGATGAAGTATACATTGCGCTTTTAAAGTGACAGTACACACATTAACCGTTTCTTCAATATTATTTTCCAAAAGTAAAAAGGTCACTTGCCTTCTGTCTGTTAGAAAAGTACTGTATTTGAAGGCCCTAGCAAAATGTAGTGCAAGTGATATATTTTGGTTAAAACAAAGAAAAAAGAATAGAAAAAATAACTACATGTATGCATTTTTTGTTTATAAAAAGTTGAAGAGACATGGAGATTTTATAGTAATTATTACAGTACTATTCATAATATAAAGCCATTTAACACTTATTGCACATTATATGAATGGTTGTTTTAATGATAGGCAAAAATATTTTTTACTTTTGTCATCTTCATTTCATTTTAGATAGTGGTCAGCCACAAACTCACTGTCACAACTGGCCAATAAAAAGAGATACCGGTTCTGTTCAGAATTTTTCGCCTCACGTCTTTTTTCTTAATAATAGAAAAAGATCGATAGTGGGCTCGATAAAAGCTTGGTTCGATAAGCAGGCTCGATAAGGTGCTCATTATCAATAACAATTAACGAGCTCCATCCCTAGTTATGGGTGTCCTTTGAGAACCACTGTGCTACACTAAATAGAACAGAGCCTTCATTTGTATCATTGGTAACGTGGTAATGTGAAGGAAGTAAGGAAGAGGCCCAATCCTTGGCCAAATGAATATTCATGTGGGGGTCCTTGATATGAAAACATTTGAGAGCCACTGTCTTTATTTGTTTCTGAAACTTGATGAAATGATAAGCATTGTAGACTTTACTTGAACATGGTGTTTGATACAGGAATAGACGGCACCTCTTTGCTAAATTGGCAATGTTTCTCCCAAAATGTAAAGCAAATGAAGAATTTGCAAAATGTTCTTAAAGCAGGGGTCTTCAACAGGGGGTCCGGGACCCAGAGTTACTACAGGGGGTCCGCCAAATCTTTTTTTACATTAACCAGTTGAACCCTAGCATCCCTTTGCTGAGGAGAACTTAAGCCAAAAATAGCAGATCTACAAGCTCACAACGCCTCGCGCTGCAAGGCGTAGTGAGCTTGTAGATCGGCTATTTTTTAGCAAAGAGTTATAGGTGTAGAGGGAAAAAGAGCAGCAAAAGTTTAACCCAAACACAATTCTATACAATATAGAGGGGGTCCCTGCTTCATCTCTCTCTCAGCTAGGGGGACCTTGGCCTGAAAACGTTGAATACCCCTGTCTTAAAGGGATAGTTTAAAACAGTGGTTCTCAAACTTTTTCATGTCAAGGACCCCCTAATTGACACTTATTACCCCGCGGACCCCCATTTGAAAAGATAAGCCAGGGACCCCAATAAGAGAAGGTTTTTACGGCTCTCTAGCAGTGATTCTCAACCATTTTCATTTCAAGGACCCCCCAGTTTGACATGCATTAGGCTACGGACCCCCATCTAGTGGCATTTATACCTCTGGGACCCCAATTCACATTGTAAAACCAATGTCAATTTAACTCTGAGAGTGTACAAATGGAACCAAATGGACCCGTTAGGGTCCATTTGGTTCCATTTGTACACTCTCTGAGTTACAGACCCATAAGGGTCCATTTGGTTCCTGTCCATCATTTAGCTGGGGACCCCCTGGAACCCCCTCAAGTACCCCTGGGGGTCCCCGGACCCCACTTTGAGAACCAACGGTTTAAAACACTTTTTCCTATGGATTAGTCACCCCATGGAGACATGAATTCATGAATATGTTTTTGTTTTTGTCTCATTCCTAAACCAATAATTTGATGACCGGCAGCGGTTCCGGTAGGAGACACAAAGAGTCTCCTTTGTGCCTACCGGTCCATAATTCAAGGCTCCGTGGGGTGACTAATCGAAAAAAAGTATGTTTTTGGGTGAACTATCCCTTTTTAAGTAATGTAAAGTATACATGATGTGAACATGTACGGGTGGGTACATCATTATCAGACCTAAAACGTATTGTTTTATGCCCACAGTGGCTGTAGGCCAGTCAAGCATCTTCAAAGCATGTACTTAAAGGAGTAGTTCACCCAAAAAATCACTTATTTTCTATAAATTGCACACCCCATGAAGCCTTGAATTCATGATTTAGTTTTTGTCTCATTACTAAGCCAATCATTTGATGACCGGGTGTATTTCCGGTAGGAGACACAAATAATTTACTTTGTGTCTCCTACCGGATACATTAGCCGGTAGGAGACGGGAATCTAATTATTGGCATAGGAATGCGACAAAAACAAATCCATGAATTAAGGCTTCATGGCGTGTGCAATTGATAGAAAATAAGTCATTTTGTGGGTGAACTACTCCTTTAAGCTACTTAATTACTTACTTTGAGGAATAGAAATGGCCAATTACACATTGAAGTGCCCACTTTTCCCAGGTGCCCACTGTTCTAACATGTTCAATGTTCATGTACAATACAATTAAATCCTTAATCACAATTATTTGTGACAATTACTCAAGTAAAATGCCATAATGGTGACACAGCCCTGTCAGTGACCAGCTTATGGCTCTACAGACCATCTTGGCTTCCAAAATGTCACCCTGTAAGGCCTGCTCAACTCAACGTTTTTGTTTTCTTTTTTGTGTCTTTACAGAACACGAAGATGACAAGAAGTAGACGTCCGTAAGTGAAGATGGCAGGAAGGTAGGAACCTTTTGATTGCAGCTGCTGCTTGTTAAGGGGGCTACATGCTACATGCTACCATACCATGTATGTGGTCATTTGCGTCGTCTATCGTTTCACGTCATTTGCATCGCGTCATTTGTGGGTAAAGCTTCATCACGTCGGTCCACATCACATAGGACCATGTGCCTTTCTGTGATGTGGATTAATGTGATTTTATTTATTGTTTCACGTCATTTGCGCCCAAAACTTTGATCACATCGGTCCACATCACATATGACCATATGTGGTCGTAACTTCTCCTCTTTATCTCTATTCTTTGCTTTAATAAAGCAATAACAAGATTATTTGTTTTTATTTACTTCTGTGTCTGAGTTATTTGATCGATTTTTTATTTTTGTCTATCTTTCTTTTCACAAACACATTCTTTCTTCTTGCCTGTCTATTGCACTAGTTCTTCACTAGTGGTTTGTGTGTACAAATGTATGTGATGTGGAGCTATGTGATTTATGTCTGGTATCATTATGGTAGCATGTAGCCCCATTAACACTGTGTTAACAGTCATCTATGCTGTAGGTCTGTGCAAACTAAAAGAGAAAGCAAATGATGTCCGTAGTGTCATTTGCTTCTTTCTTAGTGTTTTTTTTATTTCATCTGCTGTTTGAGTCGTGGCTGCTGTTCAAGGTAAGTGATAGTAGTGACACGGTCTGTCATTGGTTGTCGGGCAGAAACCATATATATATATATATATATATATATATAATTTTTTTTTTTTTTTTTTTTTTTTCGTAAAGACATTTCTTTACTTGCTCATACCGTGTGACAGTGTCACATACTAAAGCAGTACAAACAGCCGATCTACAAGCTCACAACGCAAAGATCATGATAATTATATTGGATCCATTGGCACACAGGTTATTTTGTGTCCATTTTAAAAAGTAACAATTTTGGACATAAAAGGTTTCTGCCTGACCTCCATACTTTAACTTCCCCTCTTTTCTCTTCATTATTTGCTTGAATAAAGTTATAACTTTTTTTCCTTCTAGTGTGTCTTTGAGTTTTTTACAAATGGAACCAAATGGACCCATCACTGGTCCATTTGGTTCTATTTGTAGTACTGACAGTATACGTATCCAGGCTGTTTATGTAATGACAGAGTACAGTATATGTAGGCTTACGCTAAGCTGTATAATATAGTGACAGGGTACAGTATATGTATACTAGGTTGTATAATATAGTATATGTGGCTCTTGGTCACATAGCAAACTCACATAGTTAAACCTATTTGTGCTTTATCTATTTTTGATAAAGTTAAAAATATAGCTTTTTTTTTGCCCTGTCATAGTATCAACTAAACATTTTTTTAGCTTTAACTGTAAAATTTGCACTATCAGCGCCGCTTGCGTTGCGTCATTTAACAGGTGGCGGGCCAGCGGTTTGCGTCGTTTGCGTTCAATGCCCGTCATTCGTGAAGAATATGTAAGGGACTGGACCAGTTTTTTTTTATTGGGTCACAGCCAGCGTTTGTGTGATTTATGTCTCGTAGCGTTTCGCGTCATTTGCGTTTTGATTTGATTTGCATCACGTCTCAGGATTTCACGTCATATCCGTGCAGGTAAGTCTTCATCACGTCAGCCCACATCACATAAGTCCATGGTGTAGTGTAGTGTAGTATGTGATGTGGATTGATGTGATGTATGTGTTGTCATTTCACAACACATGCGGGTAAAAATTACATTTTACACGTCGCTTCCGTCATATGCAGGTAAGTCTTCATCACGTCAGCCCACATCACATATGACCGTACAGGGGGGGCGTATGTGATGTGCATTGATGTGATGTATGTCTTGTGTTGTGTCATTTCACAACATATGCGGGTAAAACATCATCACGTTAGTCCACGTCACATATGAACATATGTGGAGGTATGTGATGCATGTCGTCCTTTACGTCGTGTGTCGTTTCGCGTAATTTTATTGCCGTTGTACCGTTTCAGGCTATTTGCGAGTAAAGCTTCATCACGTCAATCCACATCACATAATAATAATAATAATAATAATAATAATAATAATAATAATAATAATAATAACATCACATTACTGGTCGTAGGGTTAGGGTTATATGTGATGTGGATTTATGTGATTTTGTGATTATTTCACGACATTTGCGGATAGCTCGTCATTCACATCGGTCGGCAATTTTTTCTTTTGGGCGAGGTACACGCCGTTGTTTACAGTAGGTCAGAACAGGGAGAGATGTAGGGCCATCATTCATATCATATGCATTTAACCCATTAAGACCTGGAACTGTGTCATTTTTAGATTTGAGCTAAAAAGCTTTATTTTACACTTTGGCTATTCAAAAATAGCAGATATGCAAGCTCATAGCGCAGCACCGAGTGCCGCGCTATGAGCTTGTAGATCTGTTGTTTTTGAAAATTCGTGAAAATGTGTGCAAATCTTTGAATATATATTTATTTAAAGCAAATATTTTTTAACTCAAATCTTTGCTTCTGCGGGGGGGGTGTCCCTGGAACAAAATATTTTGATGGGTGTCCGCGGCCAAATACATATCATTTTGGGGGTCCTTGACATGAAAAAGTTTGAGAACCACTGATATAGAAACTTATGTTTTTCAGAAAACTGTTGGGATTTAGGAGACATGTAGAATCGGCTTCAGGTCTTAAAGGGTTAATGACTTTGGTTATTCCTGTTGCTTGTGTTGTATGTTGTGTATTAATGTCATTCATAGTGTTGTATATTGTGTACTAATGTCATTCATAGTGTTGTGTACTAATGTCATTCATGCTGTTGCTGTATTGCTGACAAATATTGGCACAATTGATTTTGCGTTGCGTCATTTGCGGTAAAGCTTAATCACGCCAATCCACATCGCATATGACCAGTATGTGATGTGAAGGTGTTTGACGGATGTCGGCATGTGCATCACGTATAGTTACTCGTTATTTGTGCCGTCATTTGCGAGTAAAGCTTCATCACGTCAATCCACATCACATAATAATAATAATATAATAATATAATATAAACGATACATACAACCATAAGACCAGTATGTGATGTGGACTTCGTTTCACGTTGTTTGCGTACAATGCTCGTCATTTGGCAGGAGAATAATGAAGAAAATGGACTGATGCTGGACTGAGACTGATGCAGAGAACATGAAACAAAGAATGCTGCTGCCATTGCGTCATATGCGCCTCGTATGATTTATGTCAATCGTTCACAAATGATGTAAATTATACGAGTCTCTCTATCTATCCCTCTCTCTGTCTCTTTATCCCTCATCTCTATCCCTCATCTCTCTATCTCTCCCCCTGCTAAGTATGTTGGTGAATGTAATGCACATTACAAAGTGCTTTGGTTAAAGGTACTATAGATAAATTCACCATTTAAATTGTAAACTTTGAATTGAACTCATAGGCATCAGCTAGCAGCCACTGTGACACTGTGTAAGAGGCAGTTCAGTCACTGTAGACTGTATTACTCCTGGAAAATAAAATAAACCTTAGTCATAACTGTGTGATTGCATTCTAAACATTACAGTCATAACTGATGTCATTCAAAATTTGTAAGCTCTATATTTAACAGCTACCAGGCATTGTGCCACTGCAGAGGTTCCCAAACCTTTTAGCTCAGGACCCAAACTAGTGAAGATAATAGATTTGCAAGCTCACAACGAGCATGTAAATCTATTTTCACAACCTCTTTTTTTGTTTTGTTTCTAATTTATTGCTTAGATATGTTGTTTTCACGAAATAGCACATTTTATTTTGCTTGCTTCTTATGTGCTTTTAATTCATTTTAATTTTACTATTTGACCCCAGAAAAAATAGTCACTGTTTGAATCTGGATCTGAAATTATCAATAAACAAGCAATGGCAAAAACACACTGGAATGTAAACATTTCAGTGTAAAGATTTTCATAACGTTTTAGCTCGAGACCCAAAAGAGACACCTGATTCGGATGCTATCAATGCATAGAATGGGAGATTATCACGTTCTATCAGACCATTGAATGGGCGAAGTAGGCGACCTACCGTCTACCCCGCGATTTATCAGACCATTCAGTGGGCGTAATCAGGAGCTACTGACCTACCGACGGAGATGACTTAAATACTTTAGTTTCGGTTTTGGTTTTGGTTGTTTCGGTTTCGGACCATGACGGAGGCGCGCAGTCTCAGGCGAGGTGGAGCCCCGCGACGGGCCACCGAAGGAGCTAAGGCGACTGAGTTGCCGTCCGGAGCGGTGCGACCCTCGCCTGTGCCTACTCAGCGCCGTTCGAGTTATGTACCGATATGGACAGAATCGTAAATATTGTTGTGGGGACTGCTCCGCCTCCGTCGGTAGGTCAGTAGCTCCTGATTACGCCCAATGAATGGTCTGACAAATCGCGGGGTAGACGGTAGCTCGCCTACTTCGCCCATTCAATGGTCTGATAAAACGTGATAATCTCCCATTCAATGCATTGATAGCATTCGAAGCCGGTGAAAGAGAAATGTGATGTCTCCCTGGGACCTAGTGAGAATAGCAGATCTGCTGCAAGCTCGGCTTGTAGATCTGCTATTTTCATTACTCTTATTTTAATATTTTAAATGGAATTTCTTTGATTTTTGTTTTTAAATGTATCGGGTTCTTTTGAAACATAAGAACGTTTTACTACTCTAAATATGTTATTTTATTCATGTAAAACAAATGTAGGATACTAAAAGGAAAGAGGAATATTTACTGACTGATCTCAAAAACAAATGAAAACTGGCAGAAATAAAGACTCACTCCATAAAGACCTTAAGGAAAACTCCTTAGACAGAGACTAAGAACATATATTTTTATTCTATTTTTTCTATGTTCATCAAGTGCTCCAAGTGCTCAAAGTGAAAAGTGCAGCAACACACATTTAGGTCGTAGGACCATCGTCAGTGCAATTAAAGCTTCATCACGTCAGTCCACATCACATAATGACCGTAGTGTAGTTTAGTGTAGTGTAGTATGTGATGTGGATTTCTGTGTTGTCATTTGTGGGTAAAGCTTCATTATTCATGCCGGTCAATAGGCGAGGCACTGACAATGGTCCTTTGACCCAAACGTTTGCTGCTGCACTTTTCACTTTTAGCACTTGGAGCTCTTTATGAGCATGAACAAATAAAACACTAATATATTTTTTTAGTCTCGGTCTAAGGTGTTTTTCTTAAGGTTTTTGTGGAGTGAGTCTTTTCTTCAACCGGTTTTCCTTTTGTATAAAGATGTTAACATGGCTTCACATTTATGGTCTGTAATGATTAAATTATTACAAATTTTAAAAATATAAAATTGGTTGGAGGAGTCAAGATTTTATTTCACACTTGTACGTTTTGTGGACATTTTTGTTTTTTGATAACAAATATGATCTATATGTCATTTACCCGATTAAAAGCATTATCAGGTTTTTATTAAAACAAAGTAAAACAATGTCCACAGAGCTTTAAAAAAGTGTTAAATAAAAAAAGAAGTTCCTCTAAAAATGTCAATCTTAATTGTGAAACTTAATTACATGTTGCTCATGTACTTAATCCATAGGGTTAGGTTTTCATCTGCCGTAGTTGTAGATCTTTAATTAAATGTTCATTTCTGCTGTAGTTGTAGATCTTTGAAATGTGTAAATCAGTGGTTCTCAACCTTATTCTGGATCTGACCACTTAACATGGCAGCCGTGTTAAGTGGACAGATGGGTGGGCCTTTTCAGATCATGCTTTAAAGACCAATCAATCCATTGGTACTAACTTAGTATAAATTATTTATTTAGTATAACTTTTTTATATTAAATCTTAATGTTTTTGCCAAATATTTAGGAGGAGAACCACTGGTTTAAATTTCAACTAAATGTAAGTTGTATGTTAAACAAATGATTCCCCTACTTTATGGAATTGCTTTTTTTTTAATTTAATTTATGAAATTAGTTTGAGCTTGTAGATCTTCACTCTTGTAGATTTTCATTATTTTCTTTTCTTTATGGAATTTCTTATTTAGCATTTTCCTAAATTACATTATTTTGAATGTTTTTCTTTATTTTTGTGACATTGATCTTGTAGATCGGCTATTTTCACATTGTATAATGTTTTTTGGACATCAACAATATTCCAATGTCATATCTGCTCCATTCAGAACAAACCAATGTAATTTTCAAATGTATTTAATACATTGCAATGTTCAATGAACCGTAATCCACAGGCCAATCACCTGTTGGAAGCTTTGATTGAATACTTTATTAACAGGTTCGGGGGGGGGGGGGGGGGGTTTATTTACTCATGACCCAAGAAAATGTGTCCACGACCCAATATTGAGTCCCGACCCATAACTTGGGAAACAGTGGACCAGGGTCCATTTGTTGCCTTAAATGTATGAGGTTCTTTTGAAATATGAGAACTTTTTATTTCTGTAAATGTTTTATTAAAAAAAAAATAGGAAACTAAAAGGAAAAAGAGGAAGATTTATAGACTGAGATTAAGAAAATCTATTTTTGTTTTATTTGTTTCATGATCATAAAGTGATCCAAGTGCTCAAAGTGAAAAGTGCAGCAACACACATTTAGGTCATAGGACCATCGTCAGTGCTATATCATCAGATCTAATCATTTGCGGTTAAAGCTTCATTACGTCAATCCACATCACATAATGACCATAGTGTATGTCTGGTGTAGTGTAGTGTAGTGTAGTGTAGTATGTGATGTGGATTTATGTCTCGTATCATTTTGCGTAATTTGATTTGCGTCTCGTCTTATCATTTCACGTCACTTATAAGTCATTTGCAGGTAAGTCTTCATCACGTCAGTCCACATCACATATGACCATAGGCGCTATATGTGATGTGGATTTATGTGTTGTCATTTGTGGGTAAAGCTTCATTATTCACAGCGGTCAGTAGGCGATGCACTGACGATGGTCCTTTGACCCAAACGTTTGCTGCTGCACTTTTCACTTTTAGCACTTGGAGCTCTTTATGAGCATAAAAAATTAAAACACTAATATATTTACTTAGTGTTTGTCTAAGGAGTTTTCCATAAGTTTTTTGTGGAGTGAGTCTTTTCTTCAACCATTTTTTATTTTTTATAAAGATGTTAACATAGCTACCCATTTATGGTCTGTAAATGATTACATAATTACAATTTTCAAAAATATAAAATTGGTTGGAGGAGTTAAAATTTTATTTCACACTTGTACGTTTTGTGGACATTTTTGTTTTTTGATAACAAATATGATCTATATGTCATTTACCCGATTAAAAGCATCAGGTTTTTATTAAAACAATGTCCACAGAGCTTTAAAAAAGTGTTAAATAAAAAAAGAAGTTCCTCTAAAAATGTCAATCTTAATTGTGAAACTTAATTACATGTTGCTCATGTACTTAATCCATAGGGTTAGGTTTTCATCTGCCGTAGTTGTAGATCTTTAATTAAATGTTCATTTCTGCTGTAGTTGTAGATCTTTGAAATGTGTAAATCAGTGGTTCTCAACCTTATTCTGGATCTGACCACTTAACATGGCAGCCGTGTTAAGTGGACAGATGGGTGGGCCTTTTCAGAGCATGCTTTAAAGACCAATCAATCCTAATTGGTACTAACTTAGTATAAATTCTTTATTTAGTATAACTTTTTTATATTAAATCTTAATGTTTTTGCCAAATATTTAGGAGGAGAACCACTGGTTTAAATTTCAACTAAATGTAAGTTGTATGTTAAACAAATGATTCCCCTACTTTATGGAATTGCTTTTCTTTTTTTTATTTACTTTATGAAATTAATTTGAGCTTGTAGATCTTCACTCTTGTAGATTTTCATTATTTTCTTTTCTTTATGGAATTTCTTATTTAGCATTTTCTTAAATGACATTATTTTGAATGTTTTTCTTTATTTTTGTGACATTGATCTTGTAGATCGGCTATTTTCACTTTTTATAATGTTTTTTGGACATCAACAATATTCCAATATGTCATATCTAATCCATTCAGAACAAACCAATGTCATTTCAAATGTATTTAATACATTACAATGTTCAATGAACCGTAATCCACAGGCCAATAACCTGCTGGAAGCTTTGATTGAATACTTAATTAACAGGTTGGGGGGGGTTATTTACTCATGACCCAAGAAAATGTGTCCACGACCCATTATTGAGTCCCGACCCATAACTTGGGAAACAGTGGACAAGGGTCCATTTTGTTCCATGTTTCCTTAAATATATGAGGTTCCTTTGAAAAATAACGTTTTATTTCTGTACATTTCTTTCTTTTTTTTATTGTAGGAAACTAAAAGGAAAAAGAGGAATATTTACTGACTGTAGCTGGTCTCAAAAACAAAGCAAAACTGGCAGAAAAAAAGTTTGTGTGAAGTGAAAACATGGCTACCTATTTATGGCCTGTTCATGAATTTTCCATGGCCAGACATTTGGGATCAATAAAAGTAGGAAAAAAGGCTGTTATTCTAGTCCGGACTTGTCCTTTAACATGGCAGCCTTGTTAAGTGGATAAACTAAATTGGTAAATGGATGAACTGTGACGGGATAGATGAGGGAAGTCAGCAAGAGTTTTTTTTGTGCAAATATTAATTTGAATATCTGTTAGTTTATTGTATCTTATCTGTATTTTGTTTTAGTTTTTCTCCTTTTTTATTGTTGTAATGTTAATTATTGACATGTATTTGGGGTTATTGTTTTCCTGTTTTCTTCTTGGTCGTCATGACTTCATAGGCTTGTCAAAATTACATAATAGCATTAGTCTTGATGGATAATATCATTGGAAATTATGTAATATTTGCACAAAAAATATTTCAGTTGTAATGTATGTTTTGTTTTAACTTCCATGTACTGTATTTGAATGTGATAGTATTCTATGTATGTGTTTACCTTGTTTATTGTGAGTCACTCTGGACAAAGAGTATAGATGAATATCTACATTGAAAATTGTGAAGTGACTTTACTGTTGAAATGTAAATGAGTGAATGTTACCATGTGATTTGTAAATAACAACATAAAAACAAAGGCTCTGGTGTGGTTCTCCTGGTTTACCGGGATGGGGTTCAATTCCCTGCAGTGCCCTACTCATAGTGTTGTATTTACCATTTTATATGGTCTGTTTTATTTATGTTCATAGTGTTGTATTTACCCTTTATGGTTTTATTCTCTATGTTCATTGTGTTGTATTTACCCTTACATGGTTTGTTTTATTCTTTATGTTCATTGTGTAGGGTTGGGATCCTTCATTATCATTATAATTGTTGATGACCAAATGGACCATTACAGGTCTGTAACTCTTTAGTGTACAAATGGAACCAAATGGACCCGTTATGGTGGTCCTTGAAACGTAAAAGTTTGAAGACCACTGGTATTGTAATGGTTTATCAGACGTGAAGTCCACACACCAGCTCTTAGTGTGATGGATACGGTTCCAAATGCTAACGCAGCTACAAGCTCTTAGCCTGTCTCAAAGTGGGGTCCGGGGACCCCCAGGGGTCCTTGGGGGGATTTCAGGGGGTTCCCAGCTAGAGTAGTTAAGGTAGCATCATAAACATTTTAACCACTTTATCCATTTACTAGAGTCTCGGGGGACTACGCCCCCCGAGACCCCAGCCGTTGCGCGGGGCTTTGCGTTCGCTGGTGCCTACGTGTGTCTGTCTTTGTGTTTGTGTCGCTGTAGCACAGAGTGGGCATTAAGATGGGATGTATGCTCCTTTAAGGGAGGTGGATCGTGGGATTCTGTTGTTTGCAAAGAGGCGTTGTGAATATTGTCTCATTGCAGACTCACCTTATTGCCACCTGATCGTGTGAGTGAGTGTTGTGTGTACGTAGGGCGGAATAGCTTGCGGGGTTGTGTGCTTTTTTGTTTGCTACTGGGCCTTGCATAGGAATGGATATTTTGAAAAGATGTAACAGTGTAAGGAAGCGTCTTTTGTGTGAAGTGGTAGGCCTTGACAATTATGTAGTGCAAGCATAAATGACACATGGAAAAATACAACAGATGTACCTCAATGGGGAAGAAGCAGATGTCCATGTTGTAAGGAAGTTGGCACGTCATCAGGTTCCAGAGATTGGCAACGCAGGGCCTGCAGAATGGGAGTGAAAGAGCAGCCAGGAATCAACCACACAATGTGACATGTTGAAGAGGGATTATGTGAAAGGAAAGGCATTGATATGTGTGTGAAGTGTTAAGCAGCAGCACTATTAGTTATGTGGATTTATGAGAAAGGAATGTAACAATGCATGAACCTTGCCTCAAGGGGGACGAAGCAGTAGTCCAGGAAAGAAGCTGCAAGGCCGGCAGGTGGCGCGGGTTGTCATGAGAGGCTCTGCAGAATGGCTGAATGGCAGCGGTGACTTTGATGACAGCGGTTGTGGTGCTGTGTGATGAGCAGAAGGGGGTTGTGACCTATGTGGTGCCAGAAGTTGTTGGAACAGTACGGGATAAAAGTGTATCCCTGTATCACAACGACTTTGGCAACCACCAATTGGTCAGCTCATCGTCACGTTGATTAGGGGGGAAAACTGTAGTAATAGTAGTGGATTGTTTGTTTGACGGGGGGCCACTGCAGGTGGTGGAGGACTGCTGTGAGATGGTCTGTGGAACGGGCACTGGTGTGCGGGCAAGGCAGTGAAATGTCTGTGAAGTGGTAATTTGCGTCATTGTCAGCAGCACTTATGTAGATGAATGAGAAATGGCACATGTGACAATGCAGCAGACGTACCTCTTTGTGAAGGAGCACTTGACCATTAAGGGAAGTTGCAACGGGCTGAGGTTACACAGATAGTCATCCATGACAGAGGCTGCAGAATGGGAGAAATGGAGAAGGCGGGAAGGAAGCACACAATGTGAGACGTCCACCATGGATCATGTGACAGTGAAGACAGTGATTTGTGTTTGAAGCGGTAGGTATTGTCAATTATGTAGAGCAATTACAAATGGCACATGGAAGAATGCAAGACTTTTACCTCAATGTGGAAGAAGCACTTGTTTGAAAACCACATTTTCAGTGTGGTCTGTCTGGTGCGGTATGGAAAACGTCAGGGCTGCTGGGTCACCCGTCGTTGAACTGGTAACATAAAGCTGTCCGTGGCTGAAGACAGGGGACTGTAGCCAGACTCCCACTCTTCTGAGGGTCTGCCCTTGGGACTTGTTGATGGTGGTGGCAATAGCAGTGCGGATCGGAAACTGTCGTCTGGCCCAGTCAAAAGGGAACTGTCCAGCTTCAGGAAGGAACTTGATGCGAGGGATCAAGACTTCCTGTTGTGTGGCTGCGATTGTGCACAGCAGGAGCTTGTTGTTGAGGGACCTCTGGAAGAAGAGTTTGGTGCCATTGCACAGTCCGTCTTTAGGACTGATGTTGCGGAGTAGCATCAAGGGCATTCCAGGCTTGAGGGTGATGATGTGGCGGGGAAATCCACTGGGGCAGAGGGTGTTGAGATATTTGATGTTGAAGCGCATAACATCTTGGTAGTCCACCAGGGTGTCAGCACTGGTGAGCTTGGTAGCCATACCTGGCATCCAGGTCTCCATGATGTCATTGATGGTGTCCACCTCTTTGTTGGTAGGGGCAAGCAGTGATCTGCCGTGCAGCCAGTCAGTGCGTGCGTAATTGGTTGGCAAGTCTGGAAACACTGTGTTGCAAAATTCTTTCATGGATGTGGCCTCTGCGACGTTGTTGCGATCTGTGTTAGGTTGAATGTGGAAATGCATGCTTTCAGGGATGGAGACAAAGTCGTTGGCATCATTTGTTGTGCCATCGCCAAGGCTGAGGGTCCACGTGTCGAAGTCCTCCAGACGTGGGTCTCCACTGGCCTTGACGCGCATGTTTTCTGTGAGGGAGAAGACGGAGAATTTTTCCCAGAGTGTGGAATTGTTCAGGCAGCTGTCTATAATCTGGCCCTCATTGGCCCCTCGAATCACTGGGAGACGGAAGTCACCTGCCAAGACAATAATTTTGCCACCAAATGGAGTGTTTGTCTTCTGGAGTAGGTCTTGCAGTGAGCGGTCAAGTGCCTCTAGCAGGTGGCGGTGCATCATGGTGGCTTCATCAATCAGCAGGAGGCGTGAGCGGCGTAGTAGTTTGGCCAGGCTGCTCTGTGCTGTGATGTTCAAGGTAGTGTTCTTTGTGAGGTGGAGAGGAGCTTTCAGGCGCGAATGGAGCGTTCTGCCGAGGTGAAGGAGTTGGGCTGCAATGCCAGTGGTGGCCATGGCAAGGGCAATGCAGCCACCTGGTTCCAGACTCCGCACTGCATCTAGGAGGGCATTGAGCAGGAAGGTTTTACCGCAGCCTCCACGTGCAGATATGAAGACTTGTAGGCTTTGTTGTTGTGTGACAGCTGACATGACTGTGTCGTAAATCTGTTGTTGTGCTGTAGTGAACTTTGGTATCGTTGCCTCCACAGTGGCGGAGAGCTCGCGCACATCGTAGTTCATTTCTTCACGGATGAGGGCGTCTTCCATGTTGACCAGCCCATGGACAGTGGCCTTTTCAGCATCAGTCATTGGTTCCAGGAAAACGTTGTGGAGGTCCTGGTGATGTGACTGGAGTGAGGCTTGTAGATCCAGTCGGACCATGGTTTTCAGCTGGTCCTCAGTGAAGGAGAGATTCCTACGCTGTGCTGTGCGCTTGAAATCATCAGTCCACTGTGACCAGTTGTCATTGAACAGTGTTTTGGGGTCAGCTGGTTGGCAGAAGAGGAGGATGATTACGAATAAGAGACGAATCTGTGGGCACAGCTGTGTGATTGCAGCCTCAGTGAGGACAGTGGCCCACTCGTTGTCGTCATCCAATAGGCCGAGCTCCCTGCACACTTCCTTGTAGGTTTCCAGGGTCCTGCCATTGATGGAGTAGAGGTCGTCAAAACTTGTTTTCCCTCTGCAGTGGTCATGGTGGAGTAGCATTCTCAAGTAGAAGACGTCGCCTGCCACGGGGTTGACGGTGTGGACGCGACCAACGGTGACTGCGTTTTTTTTCCTGAGCTTCCATTTTTTGGTTTGTGGTAGGTAGGTGTATTTCTGAGGCATGTCAACATAGCGCGGCATGGTTGTAGGGTCGAAGTGTGGACCTGCGAGGGCTTTCTGTTTGTCATTGTTGTCGAAGAAAGCAGTCAACTCTGTGGCCCTCTCCTGCTGCACCACAGTCTCCTCATGACCATGGGCAAAATAGACTTGCTGCTGCTCTTTCAGATGCAGGCGGAGGGCTTTGACAGGAGGGTGGTTCTTTGATATGTTGAAGGAGAAGAGTTTCCAGCAGGCCTCACTGGATCCAACTGAACGCATGTCCACATACTCGCGAATCTCATCACGTGCCGGTTGGACGCCATCCGCTTCAGCAGATACCATTGCACGGTCATGCCCTTTGGCAGGCAAATGTAGATAGGGGTGTGGGTGTAGAGAGTAGTACATGCAGGCGTTGCATGTTGGTGTGTATGTAGTGTGGTGTGCTGTTTGTGGAGGGGGAAGCAGTGTATTAGTTATAGGGCATGTGTGAAATGACTCTGCCGTCATGTGGAATGTGAAGTGCATGGAAGTGCAGAGGAGGGGCAACTAAGGAGCAGAGATAAGGGCAAAGAGGGCTGTGTGTTGCAGACAGAACATGCACACGCACACACGCAATGCACAGGGAGACACATACCCAGACTGTGTGCATGTATGTGGTGTGTGAGTATAGGGTGTATGACAGTGCAGTGGAGAGAATGTGTGCAAGAGTGGAGAAGAGCATAAGTCATTACCTTGTTTGGGAGACAGCTGCAAGGAAGGTTGTGTTGTGGCTGCAGCCTGGCGCAAAAGTCTCAAGGAGCGTCTCTGTGTGTTGGGCTGCGGTTGGTGCTGCTGGCAGCGTGTGTTCTTTGCGAGGAGTTGAGCTGAGAAGTGAAGACAGTTGGCTATGAAGAAGTGTGAGGAGCAATTATGCAGTGTGGATGAGAGGTGCGTGAATTGGCAGTAAGGCAGTCTGTGTGATGTAAGTGATAGATATTGGGGGCTGGTGTAGTAGGTAGCTAGTGTTCAGTGTGAAGATGTACATAGGAATGTGGGGTGGAGACGGAAAGAATTGCACACACATGTATGTTGCGGTGTATATAGTGTGTGGTGCTGTTTGTGGAGGTGAAGCAATGTGAAGGTGAAAGGCAATGAGGGCAAAGAGTGTGATGTGAAGGCCAATGCAACAGCAGAGGACGTCCACCTGAGGACAACAGATGTGCGCAAGGACGTCTGTGTCATGCAGACAATAGAGTGAAACACAGACACTCTGTGTGACAGAGAGACACAGACACACACACACACACACACACACACACACACACACACACACACACACACACACACACACACACACACACACACGCACACACACAGACACACAGGCTGTAGTTGTGTGTGCATGGTGGTGATGTGAAAGAGTAGGTAGTACATGGATGACAGTGGACTGCATGAGTGGAAGTAATGAGAATTGCATTAGGCAGTACCTTGCTTGTGAGGCAGCTGCAAGGAAGGGCCTGCTGTGTGTGCAGCGTGCTCCGGGGTGTGGTGACTGTGTTGATGGTGTTGTTGTTGTTCTGTGCCAGTAGGCAGGTGTGTGCTGAGGCGATTGGGTTGATGGTCTGCACCTAATAATGGAAGACAGTTGAGGTGGATATATTTGTTGCATTGGAAAGGCAAGTAAAGGCATCAATGAGCAATGTGTTTTTGACACGGTAGGTGTACTGTGGAAGAGAAGTAGGTGAGGGTGATGTGGTGAGGATGTGAAATAAAGAGGTCCCTGAAGTGAAGAGAATGTGTTGGAGGTCAATGTAATAGCATGAGTCGTCACCTGTGGCATGGGGCTGGGTGAATGTGCGTGTCCGTGTGTCTGGCGGCTGTTGCTGGTCGTGCAGGTGTGTGTCCTTTGCGAGGAGTTGAGCTGGGAAGTGAAGATAGTTAGAGATGAGGTAGTGGAATGAGCAGTAATGGCATGTGGATGTGATTATTGCAAGGACGGCTGCGTGTTGCAGACGATAAAGGGCCACGCACATAGACAGACACACAGGCTGGCAGTGTTCCTCTGTGTGCATGTTGGTGATGTGAGGGAAAAGGTTGTACAAATGCTTTTGCGAAGAGAATGGCTGGAAGTTTGGGAATGCAGTAAAGTCTACCTTGGCTGTCAGGCAGCTGCAATGAAGGGGTGTGAAGCTGGCGTTGTGGTGTGGCATCATGACCGGCATCTGAGAAGTGATGTGGCATGTACAGTATATGAGGTACACATTGGATGAAAAGGATTAAGTGCAGGTGGGAGACGTGGCGTGCTTTGGGTGGACATAGAATGTGCGAGAAGGTGAGTGTAGTCATGATGGGAAAGTGTGCGCCAGTAATGAGCAGTAATGCGATATATGTGAATCAGTGAGACAAAAGAAGTGGTGGTGTGTTGTTGTGCTGGGCAGAGCATATGTTGGTGATGAGAGATTATAGGTGGGAAATAGTGTAGAGTGGAAAGACTGCATGGAAGGGATGAGGACAACAGAAGTCATTACCTTGGCTGTCAGGCTGCTGCGGTGAAGGTGTGGGAGGTAGGGCTGGTGATGTGGACTCACTTCGTGCTTGTCAGCTGAGAAGTGAGGTATGCATGTTAATAGGTGTTGAATAGGATTGACTGCATGTGTGGTGACACACACACACATATGTATGCATAGTGGCTGTGGCATGATGTGTAATGCTATGCGCAAGGGAAGAGCTAAGGACATGCAATGGAGGGGACTGCATAGTGAAAGAGACGTACAGAGAAGGTGGTGAAATGGAAGTGCTGCATTACCTGATGTGTGTGGCAAGCGTGGCCGCTTGCGTCGTCTAGCCAATGCAGGCCTTTTCCTTTTCATGACTGCCAGACAATGTGACGGTCCCAAGCAGGAGTGGGGTGGTTGTAGGTAAACTGTGAAGTAGGGAACATTGTGAGGCAGTGTAAGTGTGGTGTGACACCTTGTGAGGGCAAATGAAAATGTAATAATGGTGTGTACAATACAGCAGCGTTCCTCATAGACATGCTGTGCAAAGTGCTGTGGCCAGCGAGAAGCAGCAAAAGGCACAATAGGATTGACAACGTAAAAGAGGGCCGAAGAAAACAAGGTCTTGAAAGTAATGGGTCCAAGACAACATAACAGGCAGTGAGGCAAAGAGTGAAGAGATGAATTAGAACATAGAGAGTGGGAAGAGAGGAATGGAACTGAGTGCTAGAGTGAAGGAAGAAGTGTCGGCGTGTGCTTAGAAACACACGTGCAGTAAGTGGGGCCACAGACAGCGTGTGAGGTGATGGGTGTGTATGGCGTTGTTGTGATTCAGTTAGATGGAGACATGGTGGCAGTTGTGGTGCGCAACGGCTCCTTAGTATAGTTTTGTGTGTGAAGATGTTGTATTGAATGATGTACTGCCTTGGCATGAGATGACATTACATTGTTGGTATGTGAAGGCGTGATAGCATGTGAAACATTTGTAGTGGCAGTGTGTTAAAGAGCAGTGTGCTGAGGTGGTTTGTAAACATGTTATGGCATTAATGTTAGCAGTCATGAAATACAGGGGAAAAAAAGCAGCATCCGTTTAGAAAGCATACATACATTTCTATGTGCATAGAAAGAGTGTGAATTAGCATGGAGAAAATGCGAGGTTGTGAAAAGCATGGAGATAAGATGGGAAGATGAAAGAAAGAGGTGAAAACATGAGTGTTAAAAAGGCATTACACATTACATTGTTGGTTTGTGAAGGCGTGATAGCATGAGAAACATTTGTAGTGGCGTTGTGTGAAAGTGGTGTGTGCTGTGGTGCTTTGTAAACATGTTAAACACTTTTGGTACTTTAAGCACATTTTGATACCAATACTTTTGCATTTTTACTCAAGTAAACTTCTACATTGCAGTATTGACTTAAGTCAAACATTTGAGTACTTTTTCCACCAGTGAAATTCATTTTATTTAAATGGATTTATGCCTGATTCAAACTTACTTTATACATAGCTAAGCTTTTTTTTTCGTTTCGGTAGTGACACTACCGAAACGAAAAAAAATGTGTTCCCCCAAAAACCTGTTAGGAGTACGTTTCAGGCAATTTAAAGTTGATTGGTAATGACTTTTTTGTGATTTTTTTTCCCCGTTTCGGTAGTGACACTACCGAAACAAAAAAAAAATTGTTCCCCCAAAAACCTGTTAGGAGTACGTTTCAGGCAATTTAAAGTTGATTGGTAGTGACTTTGACTTTTTTTTTGGTCCCTAACATTCATCGAGCTCTGGACTTAGTATTTTTTTATCCGTTTCGGTAGTGACTCTACCGAAACGAAAAAAAAAAATGTTTCCCCAAAAACCTGTTAGGAGTACGTTTCAGGCAATTTAAAGTTGATTGGTAGTGACTTTTTTGTGATTTCTTTTTTCCGTTTCGGTAGTGACACTACCGAAACGAAAAAAAAAAATGTTCCCCCAAAAACCTGTTAGGTTTTTGGGGGAAAGTTGATTGGTAGTGACTTTGACTTTTTTTTTGGTCCCTAACATTCATCGAGCTCTGGACTTAGTATTTTTTTATCCGTTTCGGTAGTGACTCTACCGAAACGAAAAAAAAAAATGTTTCCCCAAAAACCTGTTAGGAGTACGTTTCAGGCAATTTAAAGTTGATTGGTAGTGACTTTTTTGTGATTTTTTTTTTCCGTTTCGGTAGTGACACTACCGAAACAAAAAAAAAATTGTTCCCCCAAAAACCTGTTAGGAGTACGTTTCAGGCAATTTAAAGTTGATTGGTAGTGACTTTTTTTTTTTTTTTGGTCCCTAACATTCATCGAGCTCTGGACTTAGTATTTTTTTATCCGTTTCGGTAGTGACTCTACCGAAACGAAAAAAAAAAATGTTTCCCCAAAAACCTGTTAGGAGTACGTTTCAGGCAATTTAAAGTTGATTGGTAGTGACTTTTTTGTGATTTTTTTTTTCCGTTTCGGTAGTGACACTACCGAAACGAAAAAAAAAAATGTTCCCCCAAAAACCTGTTAGGAGTACGTTTCAGGCAATTTAAAGTTGATTGGTAGTGACTTTTTTTTTTTTTAGGGGAATAAAAAATACCATTACATCACCCTAATAATAATAATTTGACCTATTTGATCCTGTGGCGTAGACTCAGTTTCCAGCTTTACCCAGCTGATGGTTTACCACAGTTAGGGGTCCAATGCCTTGCTCATAGACACGATGACACACTCCGATGAACTCTCCAGGTGGATTCTCTCTCCATTCAGCTATGAAGCCTCGCACTGCACCTTCCATCACCATGTCCTGAGACACTTGTTCAGACCTACAGTCTGTTCTGTGTTCAGAATGTTCAGGTTTTTTTTACATGCAATGATGGGGTCCTTTCCAAATGCAGTAATGTTATGCTAGTAACACTAGGTTAGAGGGGAGTGCCGATGTGACGCGTTGTGAGCTTTTAGATCTGCTATTTTCAAACATTTTAGTACTTTAACTTTTGGTACTTTAAGCACATTTTGATACCAATACTTTTGCATTTTTACTCAAGTAAACTTCTACATTGCAGTATTGACTTAAGTCAAACATTTGAGTACTTTTTCCACCAGTGAAATTCATTTTATTTAAATGGATTTATGCCTGATTCAAACTTACTTTATACATAGCTAAGCTTTTTTTTTCGTTTCGGTAGTGACACTACCGAAACGAAAAAAAATGTGTTCCCCCAAAAACCTGTTAGGAGTACGTTTCAGGCAATTTAAAGTTGATTGGTAGTGACTTTTTTGTGATTTTTTTTTTCCGTTTCGGTAGTGACACTACCGAAACGAAAAAAAAATTGTTCCCCCAAAAACCTGTTAGGAGTACGTTTCAGGCAATTTAAAGTTGATTGGTAGTGACTTTTTTTTTGGTCCCTAACATTCATCGAGCTCTGGACTTAGTAATTTTTTTTCCGTTTCGGTAATGACACTACCGAAACGAAAAAAAAATAGTTCCCCCAAAAACCTGTTAGGAGTACGTTTCAGACAATTTAAAGTTGATTGGTAGTCACTTTTTTTTTGGTCCCTAACATTCATCGAGCTCTGGACTTAGTAATTTTTTTTCCGTTTCGGTAGTGACACTACCGAAACGAAAAAAAAAAAGTTCCCCCAAAAACCTGTTAGGAGTACGTTTCAGGCAATTTAAAGTTGATTGGTAGTGACTTTTTTTTTGGTCCCTAACATTCATCGAGCTCTGGACTTAGTCATTTTGTTTCCGTTTCGGTAGTGACACTACCGAACGAAAAAAAAAAAAGTTCCCCCAAAAACCTGTTAGGAGTACGTTTCAGGCAATTTAAAGTTGATTGGTAGTGACTTTTTTTTTGGTCCCTAACATTCATCGAGCTCTGGACTTAGTCATTTTTTTTCCGTTTCGGTAGTGACACTACCGAAACGAAAAAAAAAATGTTCCCCCAAAAACCTGTTAGGAGTACGTTTCAGGCAATTTAAAGTTGATTGGTAGTGACTTTTTTTTTGGTCCCTAACATTCATCGAGCTCTGGACTTAGTAATTTTTTTTCCGTTTCGGTAGTGAAAATTGTTCCCCCGAAAACCTGTTAGGAGTACGTTTCAGGCAATTTAAAGTTGATTGGTAGTGACTTTTTTTTTGGTCCCTAACATTCATCGAGCTCTGGACATTTTTCGTCATTTTTCGTCACCAGCATTTTTTCGTCACCAGCATTTTTCGTCATTTTTCGTCACCAGCATTTTTTCGTCACCAGTATTTTTCGTCATTTTTCGTCACCAGCATTTTTTCACCACCAGCATTTTTCGTCATTTTCCGTCACCAGCATTTTTTCGTCACCAGCATTTTTCGTCACCAGCATTTTTTCGTCACCAGCATTTTTCGTCATTTTTCGTCACCAGCATTTTTTCGTCACCAGCATTTTTCGTCATTTTTCGTCACCAGCATTTTTTCGTCACCAGCATTTTTTTGTCACCAGCATTTTTTCGTCACCAGCATTTTTCGTCATTTTTCGTCACCAACATTTTTTCGTCACCAGCATTTTTCGTCATTTTCCGTCACCAGCATTTTTTCGTCACCAGCATTTTTCGTCATTTCTCGTCACCAGCATTTTTTCGTCACCAGCATTTTTCGTCATTTTTCGTCACCAGCATTTTTTCGTCACCAGCATTTTTTTCGTCACCAGCATTTTTCGTCACCAGCATTTTTCGTCATTTTTCGTCACCAGAATTTTTTCGTCACCAGCATTTTCACTTTTAGGGTTAGGGTTAGTAGTCACTTTTTTTTTGGTCCCTAACATTCATCGAGCTCTGGACTTAGTAATTTTTTTTCCGTTTCGGTAGTGACACAATGGTGTCACTACCGAAACGAAAAAAAAAAAGTTCCCCCAAAAACCTGTTAGGAGTACGTTTCAGGCAATTTAAAGTTGATTGGTAGTGACTTTTTTTTTGGTCCCTAACATTCATCGAGCTCTGGACATTTTTCGTCATTTTCCGTCACCAGCATTTTTTCGTCACCAGCATTTTTCGTCATTTTTCGTCACCAGCATTTTTTCGTCACCAGCATTTTTCGTCATTTTTCGTCACCAGCATTTTTTCGTCACCAGCATTTTTCGTCATTTTTCGTCACCAGCATTTTTTCGTCACCAGCATTTTTTTGTCACCAGCATTTTTTCGTCACCAGCATTTTTCGTCATTTTTCGTCACCAACATTTTTTCGTCACCAGCATTTTTCGTCATTTTCCGTCACCAGCATTTTTTCGTCACCAGCATTTTTCGTCATTTTTCGTCACCAGCATTTTTTCGTCACCAGCATTTTTCGTCATTTTTCGTCACCAGCATTTTTTCGTCACCAGCATTTTTTTCGTCACCAGCATTTTTCGTCATTTTTCGTCACCAGCATTTTTCGTCATTTTTCGTCACCAGAATTTTTTCGTCACCAGCATTTTCACTTTTAGGGTTAGGGTTAGTAGTCACTTTTTTTTTGGTCCCTAACATTCATCGAGCTCTGGACTTAGTAATTTTTTTTCCGTTTCGGTAGTGACACAATGGTGTCACTACCGAAACGGAAAAAAAAAAGTTCCCCCAAAAACCTGTTAGGAGTACGTTTCAGGCAATTTAAAGTTGATTGGTAGTGACTTTTTTTTTGGTCCCTAACATTCATCGAGCTCTGGACTTAGTATTTTTTTATCCGTTTTGGTAGTGACACTACCGAAACGAGAAAAAAAAATGTTCCCCCAAAAACCTGTTAGGAGTA
The DNA here is from genome assembly GCF_963454915.1 of Gymnoscopelus microlampas. NCBI lineage: Eukaryota > Metazoa > Chordata > Actinopteri > Myctophiformes > Myctophidae > Gymnoscopelus > Gymnoscopelus microlampas. The sequence goes on along the minus strand of NC_139947.1, from coordinate 50,649,554 downwards.
CGTTTCAGGCAATTTAAAGTTGATTGGTAGTGACTTTTTTTTTGGTCCCTAACATTCATCGAGCTCTGGACTTAGTAATTTTTTTTCCGTTTCGGTAGTGACACTACCGAAACGAAAACAAATTTGTTCCCCCAAAAACCTGTTAGGAGTACGTTTCAGGCAATTTAAAGTTGATTGGTAGCGACTTTTTTTTTGGTCCCTAACATTCATCGAGCTCTGGACTTAGTAATTTTTTTTCCGTTTCGGTAGTGACACTACCGAAACGAAAAAAAAAAAGTTCCCCCAAAAACCTGTTAGGAGTACGTTTCAGGCAATTTAAAGTTGATTGGTAGTGACTTTTTTTTTGGTCCCTAACATTCATCGAGCTCTGGACTTAGTCATTTTGTTTCCGTTTCGGTAGTGACACTACCGAACGAAAAAAAAAAAAGTTCCCCCAAAAACCTGTTAGGAGTACGTTTCAGGCAATTTAAAGTTGATTGGTAGTGACTTTTTTTTTGGTCCCTAACATTCATCGAGCTCTGGACTTAGTCATTTTTTTTCCGTTTCGGTAGTGACACTACCGAAACGAAAAAAAAAATGTTCCCCCAAAAACCTGTTAGGAGTACGTTTCAGGCAATTTAAAGTTGATTGGTAGTGACTTTTTTTTTGGTCCCTAACATTCATCGAGCTCTGGACTTAGTAATTTTTTTTCCGTTTCGGTAGTGAAAATTGTTCCCCCGAAAACCTGTTAGGAGTACGTTTCAGGCAATTTAAAGTTGATTGGTAGTGACTTTTTTTTTGGTCCCTAACATTCATCGAGCTCTGGACATTTTTCGTCATTTTTCGTCACCAGCATTTTTTCGTCACCAGCATTTTTCGTCATTTTTCGTCACCAGCATTTTTTCGTCACCAGTATTTTTCGTCATTTTTCGTCACCAGCATTTTTTCACCACCAGCATTTTTCGTCATTTTCCGTCACCAGCATTTTTTCGTCACCAGCATTTTTCGTCACCAGCATTTTTTCGTCACCAGCATTTTTCGTCATTTTTCGTCACCAGCATTTTTTCGTCACCAGCATTTTTCGTCATTTTTCGTCACCAGCATTTTTTCGTCACCAGCATTTTTTTGTCACCAGCATTTTTTCGTCACCAGCATTTTTCGTCATTTTTCGTCACCAAAATTTTTTCGTCACCAGCATTTTTCGTCATTTTCCGTCACCAGCATTTTTTCGTCACCAGCATTTTTCGTCATTTCTCGTCACCAGCATTTTTTCGTCACCAGCATTTTTCGTCATTTTTCGTCACCAGCATTTTTTCGTCACCAGCATTTTTTTCGTCACCAGCATTTTTCGTCACCAGCATTTTTCGTCATTTTTCGTCACCAGAATTTTTTCGTCACCAGCATTTTCACTTTTAGGGTTAGGGTTAGTAGTCACTTTTTTTTTGGTCCCTAACATTCATCGAGCTCTGGACTTAGTAATTTTTTTTCCGTTTCGGTAGTGACACAATGGTGTCACTACCGAAACGAAAAAAAAAAAGTTCCCCCAAAAACCTGTTAGGAGTACGTTTCAGGCAATTTAAAGTTGATTGGTAGTGACTTTTTTTTTGGTCCCTAACATTCATCGAGCTCTGGACATTTTTCGTCATTTTTCGTCACCAGCATTTTTTCGTCACCAGCATTTTTCGTCATTTTTCGTCACCAGCATTTTTTCGTCACCAGTATTTTTCGTCATTTTTCGTCACCAGCATTTTTTCGTCACCAGCATTTTTTGTCATTTTCCGTCACCAGCATTTTTTCGTCACCAGCATTTTTCGTCATTTTTCGTCACCAGCATTTTTTCGTCACCAGCATTTTTCGTCATTTTTCGTCACCAGCATTTTTTCGTCACCAGCATTTTTCGTCATTTTTCGTCACCAGCATTTTTTCGTCACCAGCATTTTTTTGTCACCAGCATTTTTTCGTCACCAGCATTTTTCGTCATTTTTCGTCACCAACATTTTTTCGTCACCAGCATTTTTCGTCATTTTCCGTCACCAGCATTTTTTCGTCACCAGCATTTTTCGTCATTTTTCGTCACCAGCATTTTTTCGTCACCAGCATTTTTCGTCATTTTTCGTCACCAGCATTTTTTCGTCACCAGCATTTTTTTCGTCACCAGCATTTTTCGTCATTTTTCGTCACCAGCATTTTTCGTCATTTTTCGTCACCAGAATTTTTTCGTCACCAGCATTTTCACTTTTAGGGTTAGGGTTAGTAGTCACTTTTTTTTTGGTCCCTAACATTCATCGAGCTCTGGACTTAGTAATTTTTTTTCCGTTTCGGTAGTGACACAATGGTGTCACTACCGAAACGGAAAAAAAAAAGTTCCCCCAAAAACCTGTTAGGAGTACGTTTCAGGCAATTTAAAGTTGATTGGTAGTGACTTTTTTTTTGGTCCCTAACATTCATCGAGCTCTGGACTTAGTATTTTTTTATCCGTTTTGGTAGTGACACTACCGAAACGAGAAAAAAAAATGTTCCCCCAAAAACCTGTTAGGAGTACGTTTCAGGCAATTTAAAGTTGATTGGTAGTGACTTTTTTTTTGGTCCCTAACATTCATCGAGCTCTGGACTTAGTAATTTTTTTTCCGTTTCGGTAGTGACACTACCGAAACGAAAACAAATTTGTTCCCCCAAAAACCTGTTAGGAGTACGTTTCAGGCAATTTAAAGTTGATTGGTAGCGACTTTTTTTTTGGTCCCTAACATTCATCGAGCTCTGGACTTAGTAATTTTTTTTCCGTTTCGGTAGTGACACTACCGAAACGAAAAAAAAAAAGTTCCCCCAAAAACCTGTTAGGAGTACGTTTCAGGCAATTTAAAGTTGATTGGTAGTGACTTTTTTTTTGGTCCCTAACATTCATCGAGCTCTGGACTTAGTCATTTTGTTTCCGTTTCGGTAGTGACACTACCGAACGAAAAAAAAAAAAGTTCCCCCAAAAACCTGTTAGGAGTACGTTTCAGGCAATTTAAAGTTGATTGGTAGTGACTTTTTTTTTGGTCCCTAACATTCATCGAGCTCTGGACTTAGTCATTTTTTTTCCGTTTCGGTAGTGACACTACCGAAACGAAAAAAAAAATGTTCCCCCAAAAACCTGTTAGGAGTACGTTTCAGGCAATTTAAAGTTGATTGGTAGTGACTTTTTTTTTGGTCCCTAACATTCATCGAGCTCTGGACTTAGTAATTTTTTTTCCGTTTCGGTAGTGAAAATTGTTCCCCCGAAAACCTGTTAGGAGTACGTTTCAGGCAATTTAAAGTTGATTGGTAGTGACTTTTTTTTTGGTCCCTAACATTCATCGAGCTCTGGACATTTTTCGTCATTTTTCGTCACCAGCATTTTTTCGTCACCAGCATTTTTCGTCATTTTTCGTCACCAGCATTTTTTCGTCACCAGTATTTTTCGTCATTTTTCGTCACCAGCATTTTTTCGTCACCAGCATTTTTCGTCATTTTCCGTCACCAGCATTTTTTCGTCACCAGCATTTTTCGTCATTTTTCGTCACCAACATTTTTTCGTCACCAGCATTTTTCGTCATTTTCCGTCACCAGCATTTTTTCGTCACCAGCATTTTTCGTCATTTTTCGTCACCAGCATTTTTTCGTCACCAGCATTTTTCGTCATTTTTCGTCACCAGCATTTTTTCGTCACCAGCATTTTTTTCGTCACCAGCATTTTTCGTCATTTTTCGTCACCAGCATTTTTCGTCATTTTTCGTCACCAGAATTTTTTCGTCACCAGCATTTTTCGTCATTTTTTCGTCACCAGCATTTTTCGTCATTTTTCGTCACCAGCATTTTTCGTCATTTTTCGTCACCAGCATTTTTTCGTCACCAGCATTTTTTTCGTCACCAGCATTTTTTTCGTCACCAGCATTTTTGTCATTTTTCGTCACCAGCATTTTTTCGTCATTTTTCGTCACCAGCATTTTTTCGTCATTTTTCGTCACCAGCATTTTTTCGTCACCAGCATTTTTTTCGTCACCAGCATTTTTTTCGTCACCAGCATTTTTTGTCATTTTTCGTCACAGCATTTTTTCGTCACCAGCATTTTTTGTCATTATTCGTCACCAGCATTTTTTCGTCACCAGCATTTTTCGTCATTTTTCGTCACCAGCATTTTTCTGGACTTAGTAATTTTTTTTCCGTTTCGGTAGTGACACTACCGAACTAAAAATAAAAAGTTCCCCCAAAAACCTGTTAGGAGTTCGTTTCAAGCAATTTAAAGTTGATTGGTAGTGACTTTTTTTTTGGTCCCTAACATTCATCGAGCTCTGGACTTAGTAATTTTTTTTCCGTTTCGGTAGTGACACAATGGTAGTGACACAATGGTGTCACTATCGAAACGAAAAAAAAAAGGTTCCCCCAAAAACCTGTTAGGAGTACGTTTCAGGCAATTTAAAGTTGATTGGTAGTGACTTTTTTTTTGGTCCCTAACATTCATCGACCTCTGGACTTAGTAATTTTTTTTCCGTTTCGGTAGTGACACAATGGTGTCACTACCGAAACTAAAAAAAAATTGTTCCCCCAAAAACCTGTTAGGAGTACGTTTCAGGCAATTTAAAGTTGATTGGTAGTGACTTTTTTTTTGGTCCCTAACATTCATCGAGCTCTGGACTTAGTCATTTTTTTTCCGTTGCGGTAGTGACACTACCGAAACGAAGAAAAAAAAAAGTTCCCTCAAAAACCTGTTAGGAGTACGTTTCAGGCAATTTAAAGTTGATTGGTAGTGACTTTATTTTTGGTCACTAACATTCATCGAGCTCTGGACTTAGTAATTTTTTTTCCGTTTCGGTAATGATACTACCGAAACGAAAAAAAAAATGTTCCCCCAAAAACCTGTTAGGAGTACGTTTCAAGCAATTTAAAGTTGATTGGTAGTGACTTTTTTTTTGGTCCCTAACATTCATCGAGCTCTGGACATTTTTCGTCATTTTTCGTCACCAGCATTTTTCGTCATTTTTCGTCACCAGCATTTTTTCGTCACCAGCATTTTTTCGTCACCAGCATTTTTCGTCATTTTTCGTCACCAGCATTTTTCGTCATTTTTCGTCACCAGCATTTTTTCGTCATTTTTCGTCACCAGCATTTTTTCGTCACCAGCATTTTTCGTCATTTTTCGTCACCAGCATTTTTTTGTCACCAGCATTTTTCGTCATTTTTCGTCACCAGCATTTTTTCGTCAACAGCATTTTTCGTCATTTTTCGTCACCAGCATTTTTTCGTCACCAGCATTTTTCGTCATTTTCCGTCACCAGCATTTTTTCGTCACCAGCATTTTTCGTCACCAGCATTTTTTCGTCACCAGCATTTTTCGTCATTTTTCGTCACCAGCATTTTTTCGTCACCAGCATTTTTCGTCATTTTTCGTCACCAGCATTTTTCGTCACCAGCATTTTTTCGTCACCAGCATTTTTTCGTCACCAGCATTTTTTGTCATTTTTCGTCACCAGCATTTTTTCGTCATTTTTCGTCACCAGCATTTTTTTGTCACCAGCATTTTTCGTCATTTTTCGTCACCAGCATTTTTTGTCATTTTTCGTCACCAGCATTTTTTCGTCACCAGCATTTTTGGTCATTTTTCGTCACCAGCATTTTTGGTCATTTTTCGTCACCAGCATTTTTCGTCACCAGCATTTTTTCGTCACCAGCATTTTTTTCGTCACCAGCATTTTTCGTCATTTTTCGTCACCAGCATTTTTCGTCATTTTTCGTCACCAGCATTTTTTCGTCACCAGCATTTTTCGTCATTTTTCGTCACCAGCATTTTTTCGTCACCAGCATTTTTAAGTCCAGAGCTCGATGAATGTTAGGGACAAAAAAAAAGTCACTACCAATCAACTTTAAATTGCCTGAAACGTACTCCTAACAGGTTTTTGGGGGAACATTTTTTTTTCCGTTTCGGTAGTGTCACTACCAAAACGGAAACAAAATTACTAAGTCCAGAGCTCGATGAATGTTAGGGACCAAAAAAAAAGTCACTACCAATCAACTTTAAATTGCCTGAAACGTACTCCTAACAGGTTTTTGGGGGAACATTTTCTTTTTTATTTCGGTAGTGTCACTACCGAAACGGAAAAAAAATTACTAAGTCCAGAGCTCGATGAATGTTAGGGACCGAAAAAAAAAGTCACTACCAATCAACTTTAAATTGCCTGAAACGTACTCCTAAAAGGTTGTTGGGGGAACTTTTTTTTTTCCGTTTCGGTAGTGTCACTACCGAAACGGTAAAAAAATTACTAAGTCCAGAGCTCGATGAATGTTAGGGACCAAAAAAAAAGTCACTACCAATCAACTTTAAATTGCCTGAAACGTACTCCTGGCAGGTTTTTGGGGGAACATTTTTTTTTTCGTTTCGGTAGTGTCACTACCGAAACGGAAAAAAAATTACTAAGTCCAGAGCTCGATGAATGTTAGGGACCAAAAAAAAAGTCACTACCAATCAACTTTAAATTGCCTGAAACGTACTCCTAACAGGTTTTTGGGGGAACATTTTTTTTTTCCGTTTCGGTAGTGTCACTACCGAAACGGAAACAAAATTACTAAGTCCAGAGCTCGATGAATGTTAGGGACCGAAAAAAAAAGTCACTACCAATCAACTTTAAATTGCCTGAAACGTACTCCTAAAAGGTTGTTGGGGGAACATTTTTTTTTTCGTTTCGGTAGTGTCACTACCGAAACGGTAAAAAAATTACTAAGTCCAGAGCTCGATGAATGTTAGGGACCAAAAAAAAAGTCACTACCAATCAACTTTAAATTGCCTGAAACGTCCTCCTGACAGGTTTTTGGGGGAACATTTTTTTTTTCGTTTCGGTAGTGTCACTACCGAAACGGAAAAAAAATTAATAAGTCCAGAGCTCGATGAATGTTAGGGACCAAAAAAAAAGTCACTACCAATCAACTTTAAATTGCCTGAAACGTACTCCTAACAGGTTTTTGGGGGAAACATTTTGGTAGCACTTTACAATAATGACCCGTTATAAAGCATTTATAAAAGTTTATACAAAAGTACAAAAGTAGTTTGTAGACTATTAACAAATCATTAACAACCTGTTTGTTGACATTCGTAAATGATTACTAAAACCTTTATAACTACAGTTACAAATCATTTGTAAAGTATTAGTAAGTAGTGAACTATTCATGAATAAGCCATTTATATACATCTGTAAAAGATTATTAAATCATTTGTAACGACCCATTCTAAAGCATTTATAAACGTTTATAAGCAGTTTGTAGACTATTAACAAATCATTAACAACCTGTTTATTGACATTCGTAAATGATTACTAAAACCTTTATAACTACGGTTACAAATCATCTATAAAGGTATTAGTAACTTTTCATGAATAAGCCATGTATAATACATCTGTAAATGATTATTAAATCATTTAAAACATTCCTAAAGTATCTATAAATCCTTAGTACATGTTATTATGTGCCCTATAGTAAAGTGAAGACAGTTCATCATTTACAACTGTCTGTTAATGTGTTTGTTCATGTTTAACATGCTTTGTAAAACATTCCTAAAATATCTATAAATCCTTTGTACATGTTATTATGTGCCCTACAGTAAAGTGAAGACAGTTCATCATTTATGACTGTCTGTTAATGTGGACTTTCTCCTTACCTGTTGCAAACTACCTGGCTTTCATGAATGCAGACACCAAACAATTACTAGAATTATCGTTCATGTTAAGCAAATGATGGGTAAGACATTCGTAAAGAGTATGTAAACCATTTGTGGTGTTAGGAACCAAAAAAGTCACTACAAAGTACTACCAATCAACTCTAAATTGCCTGAAACGTACTCCTAACAGGTTTTTGGGGGGACGATTTTGGCCTCCACACTTAGTGATTATTTCGGATTTAACTTTCGTTTCGGTGGTGACCAACTTTCGTTTCGGTAGTTTGATTACAAAATGTAAGTTGTGTAAAAAATAATTTGACTATACTAAGTTGTTATTTGTTTGTTTAAGTCAGGCTATACTCTACTCAGAGTCATAAGTTTACAAAATGTACTAAAGTACAGTGAACGTCTGTGCGGTTTGTCTTCATCACTGAAAATAACGTACATGTAAACTGATGTCATGTGCAGTTGGATTGAAGAAACACAACCATTTCACTCCTAATAATACCTATTTGATTTGACATCCTGACTTGCTGCTGTAACTGAGGCTTGAACCTGTTGCCTGTGGCTCACTAGTCAGTGACTCTATCCATTCACCTACAGCTGTTTCCTTGGAATCTGTGGTTCTGAAACGTTTTGTTGTCAACCCCCCAAATTGACATGTATTTGGGCAGTGGACCCCAATGTGAAAAGATGTAGTGTCAGGGCCCCCCATGAAAAAGATTTATATTTATGCTGTAACACATTTTTTTAAAGTTATTTGTCTTGTTTGTGGTTCAAGTCAAAGCACCAGGAAGGCTGTACTTGTCAGCCATCTGTTAGCTCAATGGGTTGAGACGCAGTATTCATGATCCAGAAGCCATGAGTTCAAATCCCATTGATGTCTTTCCTATGATTCTTTCCTTTGCAGACTGGCTTCCAGAAGATCAACTGAAAACTACCAGGAAGGCTATATTTGTCATCCAACTGTTAGCTCAATGGGTTGAGACGCAGTATACGTGATCCAGAGGCCATGAGTTCAAATCCCATTGATGTCTTTCCTATGATTCTTTCCTTTGCAGACTGGCTTCCAGAAGATCAACTGAAAACTACCAGGAAGGCTGCACTTGTCAGCCATCTGTTAGCTCAATGGGTTGAGACGCAGTATTCATGATCCAGAGGCCATGAGTTCAAATCCCATTGATGTCTTTCCTATGATTCTTTCCTTTGCAGACTGGCTTCCAGAAGATCAACTGAAAACTACCAGGAAGGCTGTACTTGTCAGCCATCTGTTAGCTCAATGGGTTGAGACGCAGTATTCATGATCCAGAGGCCATGAGTTCAAATCCCATTGATGTCTTTCCTATGATTCTTTCCTTTGCAGACTGGCTTCCAGAAGATCAACTGAAAACTACCAGGAAGGCTGTACTTGTCAGCCATCTGTTAGCTCAATGGGTTGAGACGCAGTATACATGATCCAGAGGCCATGAGTTCAAATCCCACTGGTGTCTTTACTGTGATGCTTTCCTTTGCAGACTAACTTCTAGAAAAACAAGTTAAAACCACCAGGAAACCTGTAACTCTCAGCCAACAGCTTAGCTCAACTGGTAGAGCGTCTGTCCAATAACATGACTTGACTTGACTTGAGTAGGTTCGATTCCCACTCGAGTCAAGTGTCCCCGGTAACTTGGGGCAAAGGATAAATTGACTGATATCCTTAGTGATGCTTTCCTTTGCAGACTAACTTCTAGAAAAACAAGTTAAAACCACCAGAAAACCTGTAACTCTCAGCCAACAGCATAGCTCAACTGGTAGAGCGTCTGTCCAATAACATGACTTGACTTGACTTGACTGGGTTCGATTCCCACTCGAGTCAAGTGTCCCCGGTAACTTGAGGCAACGGATAAATTGACTGATATCCTTAGTGATGCTTCCCTTTGCAGACTAACTTCTAGAAAAACAAGTTAAAACCACCAGGAAACCTGTAACTCTCAGCCAACAGCTTAGCTCAACTGGTAGAGCGTCTGTCCAATAACATGACTTGACTTGACTTAAGGGGGTTCGATTCCCACTCGAGGCAAGTGTCCCCGGTAACTTGGGGCAACGGATAAATTGACTGATATCCGTAGAATAACTTGCACTTGACTCAAGTGGGAATCGAACCCGCTCAAGTCAAGTCAAGTCATGTTATTGGACAGACGCTCTACCAGTTGAGCTATGCTGTTGGCTGAGAGTTACAGGTTTTCTGGTGGTTTTAACTTGTTTTTCTAGAAGTTAGTCTGCAAAGGGAAGCATCACTAAGGATATCAGTCAATTTATCCGTTGCCTCAAGTTACCGGGGACACTTGACTCGAGTGGGAATCGAACCCAGTCAAGTCAAGTCATGTTATTGGACAAACGCTCTACCAGTTGAGCTATGCTGTTAGCTGAGAGTTACAGGTTTTCTGGTGGTTTTAACTTGTTTTTCTAGAAGTTAGTCTGCAAAGGGAAGCATCACAGTAAAGACACCAGTGGGATTTGAACTCATGGCCTCTGGATCATGTATACTGCGTCTCAACCCATTGAGTTAACAGATGGCTGACAAGTACAGCCTTCCTGGTAGTTTTCAGTTGATCTTCTGGAAGCCAGTCTGCAAAGGAAAGAATCATAGGAAAGACATCAATGGGATTTGAACTCATGGCCTCTGGATCATGAATACTGCGTCTCAACCCATTGAGCTAACAGATGGCTGACAAGTACAGCCTTCCTGGTAGTTTTCAGTTGATCTTCTGGAAGCCAGTCTGCAAAGGAAAGAATCATAGGAAAGACATCAATGGGATTTGAACTCATGGCCTCTGGATCATGAATACTGCGTCTCAACCCATTGAGCTAACAGATGGCTGACAAGTACAGCCTTCTTGGTGCTTTGACTTGAACAACAAACAAGACAAATAACTTTTAAAAAATGTGTTACAGCATAAATATAAATCTTTTTCATGGGGGGCCCTGACACTACATCTTTTCACATTGGGGTCCACTGCCCAAATACATGTCAATTTGGGGGGTTGACAACAAAACGTTTCAGAACCACAGATTCCAAGGAAACAGCTGTAGGTGAATGGATAGAGTCACTGACTAGTGAGCCGCAGGTAACAGGTTCAAGCCTCAGCTACAGCAGCAAGTCAGGATGTCAAATCAAATAGGTATTATTAGGAGTGAAATGGTTGTGTTTCTTCACCCCAACTGCACATGACAGCAGTTTTATATCAGTTTACATGTACGTTATTTTCAGTGATGAAGACAAACCGCACAGACGTTCACTGTACTTTAGTACATTTTGTAAACTTATGACTATGAGTAGAGTAAAATATCTATAAATCCTTAGTACATGTTATTGTGTGCCCTATAGTAAAGTGAAGACAGTTCATCATTTACATTAAACATGAAAGATAATTCTAGTAATTGTTTGGCATCTGCATTCATGAAAGCCAGGTAGTTTGCAACAGGTAAGGAGAAAGTCACATTAACAGACAGTTGTAAATGATGAACTGTCTTCACTTTACTATAGGGCACATAATAACATGTACTAAGGATTTATAGATACTTTAGGAATGTTTAACAAAGCATATGTTAAACATGAACAAGCTACCAATAGCTTGTATATATTATGTAACATCAGTTACAAATGATTTAATAATCATTTACAGATGTATTATACATGGCTTATTCATGAATAGTTACTAATACCTTTATGGATGATTTGTAACCGTAGTTATAAAGGTTTTAGTAATCATTTACGAATGTCAATAAACAGGTTGTTAATGATTTGTTAATAGTCTACAAACTGCTTATAAACGTTTATAAATGCTTTAGAATGGGTCGTTACAAATGATTTAATAATCTTTTACAGATGTATATAAATTGCTTATTCATGAATAGTTCACTACTTACTAATACTTTACAAATGATTTGTAACTGTAGTTATAAAGGTTTTAGTAATCATTTACGAATGTCAACAAACAGGTTGTTAATGATTTGTTAATAGTCTACAAACTACTTATAAACGTTTATAAATGCTTTATAACGGGTCATTATTGTAAAGTGCTACCAAGTAACTTTTGAATACCAGACTTTTACTTGTAACCAAGTATTTCTACCTAGTACATAGCGCTATTGATACTTTACTTAAGTAAAACATCTCAGCAGTGGTTTAAAGTAACTAAGTACATATACTTAAGTACTGTACTTAAGTACAATTCTGAGGTATTTGTACTTTACTTGAGTATGTCCAATTTCCAATACTTTTACTTCTACTCCACTACATCTCAGAGACAAATATTATACTTTTACTCCACTACAATTATTTGTAAACTTTAGTTACTAGTTACTAGTAACTAAAATAGATATTATGAAACGTACATTAACCACTTTAGCCCTATTTCATACATAGGCTATTTTCAAACATTTTAGTACTTTTACTTTTGGTACTTTAAGTACATTTTGATGCCAATACTTTTGTACTTTTACTCAAGTAGATTTTGAATTCTGGACTTTTACAGTTTTACTTGTAACAGAGTATTTCTATATTGCAGTATTGGTACTTTTACTTAAGTAAAGAAGTTGAGTACTTTTCCCACCACTGCATGTCAGTACTTCTTCTATCACTGAACTAAACCATCACACCCACCCAAATGAGGAAGAGAATATAATACAGCTTTTGTTTGCAATGTTAATCCTGATTGGTGTTCCCCGCCACTGGATTATGTTCATGGACAGGAGCTATAAATCATCTGTCGTTTCGTTTCTGTAAGGCAGAAACCTTGTATTTCCATTTCAACATGTTTTTTTTTTCATGAATGAATGCCCTACTTCAGCATACAAGAGTGCCGCGTAAAAATAGTGAAAATAGCCGATCTACAAGCTCACAACGGGTCACGCTGTGAGGCGTTGTGAGCTTGTAGATCGGCTATTTTCACTATTTTAACATGTTTTTTTTTTATTATAAAAAACAGTTTGGACACACAAGGCTTCCAAAATGCCACAATGTGCAACACATGTTTCATGTTTTAACCCGTTACCTGTTTCTGTATTGTCCGATATGTCCCTGATAAATAAACTAAAGCATCAATAATGCTGGTTATTTTATTCACTGCAAAAATCAAAATAAGAAATAAATACTGGATTTGAAAAGCTACAGAGGTACATTTATCTACATGGAAAGAACCTATATGCGTCATATATGTTTGTAATATAGGACCGCATACATAAAATTGGCACCTTTCCTATATGTATATGTACATATATGTACATATATGTGCATATATGTATATATATATGTGCATATATGTACATATATGTGCATATACATATAGGAAAGGTGCCAATTTTATGTATGTAACATATAGGTACATATGACCTGTATGTAACATATAGGTACATATATGACCTGTATGTACCTATATCTACATATATGCAATGAAACATAATTATATGATACCTATATCACCTATAAAATAGGTGAAATAGGTGATAAGTTTGTTTTACATGTACACATTAATCAAATCCAATAGAAACCCAAATGTAGAACTTTAACACTTTATTTAAACAAGTTATAATATGCAAACATGAAACATTATGGCTTTTAAAGTGGCAAACAGCTGGATAAAAAAAAAGATATAAAATTTAAATTAAATTAAGCTCCGGGACATGGTTAACACTCCTTTTCCCCTGCCAGGCTTTTGGAAATGCCAAAACCCAGGAAGGACACAGACCCAAGAGAATAGACAGACAGAAGTTAGTTACTCATCATTGATGTTTTATTAATGAACAAACATAGCAGGCAGCTTTAACAGTATATAAAAAAACAAAAATGTATTGGCATCAAAATTTACATAAAAGTTGAAAGGACCACTTCACCACTTTTCATACAATTAGTACTCACTAATGTTCATGATAAAATACTACCATTTTTTTCTACTCTGTCTGTGTCTCATAGGAGGGCTGTGGGTAGTTCAGAAACCCATCCACCAGTGACATCATTGTTTGGCCGTTTTTTTTTATTAAACAAGATATTTTTAAAACACATTTAGATTTGTATTATCGTGAGAACGATGGCTTCCATTATTGCATTGCAACTTTTCACAAATATTATTATGAATAGTAAGTTACAGTTTCTATTAGCTTGAATTCAACATTGATGATGTCACTGGTGGACAGGTTTCTGAACTGCCCAAAGCCCTCCTATGAGACAGACCGAGTAGGAAAAAAAGGGTAGTATTTTATCATGAACATTAGTGAGGACCAATTTTATGAAAGCTGGTTGAAAAGTGGTCCTTTAAGTGCAAAAGTGCATCATGTTTAACATTTTGCATGTGTAATAAACAAATGGCCACAACCAAAACAGTGCATTTCTTTTAACATAGTGTTGTTCGTCGACTAAAACTAAGACGAAAAATGTTCTACCTTTTTCCACTGACAAACTAAATAAAAGCTATGACGACTAAATGTACTGACAATTTCGTCAACAAATAACTAGACTAAAATGTTAGGAAGGGACTAGTGGACAAAAATCTGCTGCCAAAAACACTGGGGAGTACCTAGTCCTTTGCAGCACGGCTTCGGCACTTATTGGTCATGGCTTTCTTCAAGCCCTCTGCAGTGAAAACATTGGTCCATGATGCCAGAGAGGAACACCGCAAGACGTAGTCTGCAGACAGAGAAGATGACATGACACAAGTCAGTCAACATGGGTTTCCCCCGGTTAAATATATACATTTAAAGACTATATGACTCTCTACAGACTGAGCACAGCATAGCCACAAATGAGGCCAACCTGGTTCAGAGTGTACTGTACGTCCCACCAGCGCAACATGTTGGAACCTCACCTGCATTTCTTTACTGCACAAAGGCAGCCAAATTGCCCAATGATAATGTATTGGTGACATCATAAATTGAGAATATAATTTACAAAACCAAGATTTGTCAAGGATCAAGTATATTTATATGTCCCAAGCTGGGCCTTTTACAGCAGATAATAAAAGCCCTAAAAACACAATACAGTAAGACAGACATGTGTATACATTGTCACAAGATACCCCCCACAATCTTTCTAGCCCCCTTAAAGGAGAAGTCCATGCTAGAATGCTTTCTTACCTTTCTTTGTAGTTGTTACGTCCCCACCAAAGTGGTCCAGGTGTTTTTTTGTGCAAAAACTCCTTATTGCCCATTTCCCCTACCATAGGCCCTCAATGAATTGCATTGAATGGAATGGGAATTGAATGGGGCTATGGGGTGTTGTGCTAATTCGCTTATTTCCATCAAAATAAGTAGTAAAGTGTGCCGCTTGGGATATTATTTACATTATGAAAAGAGAATATATACAAAAATAATAATAATTTTGAGCAAAAGAAATAAGCGAATTAGCACAACACCCCATAGCCCCATTCAATGCAATTCATTTAGGGCTCATGGTAGGGGAAATAGCCAATAAGGAGCTTTTGCACAAAATAACACCTGGACCTCTTTGGTGTGTACTTAACAACTACAAAGAAAGGTAAGAAAGCCTTTTAGTATGGAATTCTCCTTTAAGGGCATTTTTCTGTCTAATACCTAGATTACCATACCAGCAAATGGCAGAAAAGTAGATGACAGATTCAATGAAGGCTCTATATCATTGATTTGTTTACCTGAAACCTGGCTAACTTCCTTAAACAGAAAAGGCACTGCTGGCCTTTCTTGCAAACAATTTCAGTATTGGAATCGAATTTCAGACGATTGTCGATTATGGTCCCAAGATATCTATAAGTGGTTACCAACTCCACTGACTGGCCATCTATAACACTACTCTGAGGAACTAGTGGTGTGACAAATACTTACTGAACAGTGCATCCCTCTTCGCCTCATCCAGTTTGTTCTTCCCCTCTGGGATGACACCATGCTTTCCGTATACGACGGCATTGCGGCACTCCTCATGGGTGAAGAACACCTCGAACAACGCGTGGAATAGCCTCTTGCAGTCCTTCCTGGCACGCTGGTGTATGTCTGCCAGCTGCACAGAGGAAATCAACTGTCCACAGCCTGTGAATGGAGAGCGAGCAATTAACAAACTGCATTTTAAGACATCAGTTTTGCACTTGTAAGGCTCAGCTACATTGACCCCTTTCTGCGCTCAGTGCACCATGAAAACAGACAACTGTGACCTTCTGAAAACTTCACTATCTAGTTGCAGCTCACAACACGGATCACTCGCTACCAAGAACGTCAGGTTCAGTGTGAAATGTATGGCAAACGTATACATCCATACCTGGATATAGCTCCTGCTGCCCGAGACTGGACACTCCAGACTCTAGGTCACCGACCAGGGTGATAAAGCCCTTCAGTGTGTCTAGCTGCTCACAGCCTGGAACAAAGACAAAAAAATCTGAGTCTACTGAGTGTATTTGTAAAACAATAAGATTGAGTACTGTTCTATATAGCTCTACAGTATATTCTGATAGCAGTCATTGATGAGTATTTGTTCAGTAGCAGGGGTCGATTTCCCAGTAAACAGAAAACAGTTTTATTTTGGGATACCAAAGTTTTCCAGTCATGTCAGAGAACTCACAAAAGAGGTACAGGATAAAGTAAAGTTTCAAGTGAGACAAAGAAATTAGCAGACAACTGAAAACTGCAACATTACAGGCAATAAAACTTACTGGGCTGTGAGCTTGTAGATCTGCTATTTTTGGCTAAAGTTCTCCTCAGAAAAGGGATGCTAGGTTTCGAGTGGTTATGGTAAAAAGAAAAATCATATCACATAAAGATTTGGCGGACCCCCTGTAGTAACTCTGAGGACCCCCTAGGGGTCCCGGACCCCCTGTTGAAGACCCCTGCTGTAAACTGAAAAAAAAAGAAAAAATCAAAAGGGCACTTCTGGTCAAGAGGGCAAAGGGCAGGTTCTCTAGAACCACCTAGAGTCTATCTGTGCACGTCCCTGATAACTATGTTTAACTTAATACTTCTTTATTCTTTTAGGTGAGAACCTTATATACTGTAAGCCCTAAATGGGTTTCCATTCGAACCTGCACTTATTTCTGTGTCTTTTAATAATTTTTACCTTTTGTACCTTTTTGTTTTTATTGTGCGAATAAAAAACAAAACAAAACAAACAAATATGTTTTTATTTTAGTTGTCAGCCATTAGCTATGGCAGACTGAGGATGGTTTTCTTTTCATCAAAACACCTGACTTCCCACTGCACTTTTCTGCGCTTTATATTTGCTTTATCCATTTCATTACAGAACATTTTTGCACACTCTCAGAGTTACAGACCCATAAGGGCCCTGGTGGGACCCCGGACCAGAGGTTGAGAAGCAGTGATGTAACTGAGACTGAATGGATCTCTGCCTTTATGCTGCTCTCTCTATAACAAGTGAACAATGCTGTCTCCTACTGGTCACAGAGTATACTGTCCCTCTCAGCATGATTTTAAATTATTTAATTGCTATCCTTGTATTGATATCTTGATATGTGTATGTAATACAGTCAGTCGTGTGTGTGTGTGTGTGTGTGTGTGTGTGTGTGTGTGTGTGTGTGTGTGTGTGTGTGTGTGTGTGTGTGTGTGTGTGTGTGTGTGTGTGTGTGTGCGTGCACACACAGTGTTGATTTCGTTGACTAAAACGATGACAAAAAAACTTTCTTTGACCGCCTTTTTTCACTGACGAAAACTAATAAAAACTAAGCTATGATGACTAAAACTAAATATATTGACAATTTTCGTCAACAAATAAAAAAAGACTAAAATGTTAGTGAGGGACTAGTGGAGAAAAGATCCAGTAGAACTAGAAGACAAGTAATTTATATGTTTGGTTGCACTCGGTTGTTGCGCTCTGAAAATAGCAGATCTACAAGCTTTGTGAGCTTTTTTGTGAGCTTGTAGATCGGCTATTTTCAGCATGGAACCAAGTGTAAAATCAGCCATTACAACGCCATCAAGGCACCGACAAAATACATTTTAGTCGACTAAATCAACTGTAGATTTAGTCGACTATGATCTGATGATATTTAGTCGACTAAAACTTAGTCTCGCGTTACCAGACTGTTGCCTCTCACAATTTTCAAATGTTTCCGGCATACAGTCTGGGACTCGGAAGCTCTGATCATGATTAGAATATAAACCTAGTCTCGCGTGGCCAGACTGTTGCCTCCCACAATTTACAAATGTTACCGGCATACAGTCTGGGACTCGGAAGCTCTGATAATGCGTAAGGGGAAAGCGGATGCCCCTCCCCTACCCACTTCCGTTTTAGCATTGTGCAGTGGCGCAAAGGAGGCCGACTGGAATCAACGAATCTCATAAATATCGTTTATCGTCTACTAGTGTCTTCTTTCACAGTTTTTTCGCCGTTAATTCCATGATACCTTTCTCAGTTTTCTGTGATAAACAATCCTCGCACAAATAACATGAATCTACCGCTCCTATGACTATGCTTCCGCCTCGGTTCTGTTTCCACTGGGACTACAGGTCCGCGGGCACCGCGTCGTGATTGGTCGAATGTCTTTCCGGTCTGAACAACTTCCGTTACGCAGCTTTCGGGAAGTGGAGTTCCAGACTCTATATAGCATTCAGAGATTGTGGAATAGTTGTCTGGTGACGCGAGACTAATATAAACCGGATGTGGAGCCTCCTCTCCATTTCCGTTTCGTCTTTACAGTCGCGCACATGTATCCTAATATAAATACAAAACATCTAAGTATACATAGCTTGCTGCTTAGCAGAAATGGAAATTAAAAAGTAAAGTGTAGTAAAGATATTTTAAAATATATTTTTGTGAATGGAAGTGCCAGTTTCCTCTCTCGGATTTTGGGAGTTGTAGTTCCAGACTCTATATAGCATTCAGAGATTGTGGAATAGTTGTCTGGCTACGCGAGACTAACTAAACCTAGACAACAACTAAAACATTTCAGATGACTAAAATATGACTAAAACTAAATGGAATTTCATTCAAAAGACTATGACTAAAACTAAATAAAAACATGTGCTCTCAAAATCAACACTGGTGCGCGTGTGCGTGTGCGTGTGCGTGTGTGTGTGTGTGTGTGTGTGTGTGTGTGTGCGTGTGTGTGCATGTGTGCACGTGCGTGCGTGCGTGTGCGCGCGCGCGTGTGTGTGTGTGTGTGTGGTCTCATAGGAGGAGGATAGCAGAGAGAAGGTCAGAGTAGAGGGGGGGCGGTAGTGGGGGGGGGGGGGGTAAAGAGAAGAACAGAGAGAGTACACGCTCCATTACACACAGTGATAAATGAGGGTGGACTGTGATTATGAATGGATCATGTTCATGTACTGTACTGTACACGCTCCATAGCTGAGCGCTTCTACATTGAGGTCTCTACAATTAGAAGAGCATGACCCTAATCTGCTGTATATCTAGATCAGCGGTTCTCAAACATGTTCACGTCAAGGACACTCAAATTAATATGTATTTGGCCGTGGACCCACATCTGAAACTCATTTATTTTCTGCCAGGGACCCCCATACAAGATTTGTGTTGGGTGTTTCCCAAAATATTCCAAATGTTTCACATTTGGATTGTGAAAATTGTTTTTTTTTTTATTAGCAGATCTGCGAGCTCACGAGGCCTCGCATCACGCCGCCTTGTGAGCTTGTTAATCGGCTATTTTCAAATGCCTGATGCAAGGTTAAACACATTTTGATAGTATGTTAACTCATTTTGCTGGGGACCCCCTGGAACACCCTCAAGGACCCCTGGGCGTCCTTGGACCCCACTTTGATCCTATGGACATGGTGATGGGCTGCAGTGACACACATCTAATATGAAGAAGGACCGGAGGTCAGGAAGGAAGATCAGCTTTGTTCAGTCCCTTCCTGCATGTAGTGCACTGTTTCTCAAACATTTTAATGCCGAATTGAATCCCCCAAATTGATAATGTATTGGCCACGGACCCCCACCTCAAAAGAGTTTCTGCCTGGGACCCCCATATGAAAGGATTTGTGATACAAACCTTTCAAAATGATTCAGCACAATTCTTCAAGATTTTTCAATAAAATTCTAAATGAGCATACCTCCACTCTTGTGGATCGTAGATCGGCTATCTTCGAATAGCTAATACGAAATGGCGTTAAAGTGGCTAAAGGACCACTTCACCCATTTTCAATATAATTGGTTCTCACTAATACTCATTATAAGACGGCACCATTTCTGTCTACTCACTCTGTGTCTCAGTTCAGAAACCCGCCTACCAGTGACATCACTGGTAGGCAGGTTTGGTCAAACAAAAAGATTTATGTATGTAGGCCTACTAAATCGCTGGTTTTCAAAGTAGGGTCCAGGGACTCCCATGGGTTTGGGTTCCAGTGGGTCCCCATGCAAAATGAGGAACAGTTTAACCACTTTAACCCTATTTTATCCTTCGGCTATTTTTGAAATATTTTGAAAAATCTTGGGGAATTGTAAAAAAAAAAAAAATGGGATAATTTTGAAGAAGAAAAACACATCTCTGTTCAAAGTCAAATCAATGTTCTTGTTAAAGGCAATCTGAATCCAACTGATCTAACTGATAGTAGCCTACTTACAGTACATTGATTTGAATCCAATCCATTTATCTGATGCAAATCATTAAAGGCTATATATTTTCAGCTTGTTTAAAAAAGTATAGTATATGTTACTGTTAGTTCAGGGCTATACAGCGCTTAAAATGATCAACAGTATAGCTTTCAAACTCATCGCCTATGAATATTGTGTTC
>NC_139947.1:50606716-50624216 GCF_963454915.1 Gymnoscopelus microlampas | reverse complement strand
TTGAGAACATTAAAAACAAAAAGTTTAATATAAACGTATATCTGATATTTTCACTATTTGAAATAGAGCTTAAAGTGGTTAATTCATAATATGTTTTTGTTAAGTTTGGGTCCTAGAAATGTAAAAAATCATTTGAAATGTAAAAAAAACAATAGGCCTATACTCAAAAAAATAATTAACTATACAGTATTCAAGTCTAAATGTAGCCAGTGTGGTGCTGAAAGGACAGCGACTTTTACGCAAGTGACTGACTCTCCATACTGCGCGCGCACGTGCACGCACGCACACACACACACACACACACACACACACACACACACACACACACACACACACACACACACACACACACACACACACACACACGCACGCACGCGCGCGCGCGCACACACACACTGTTTGCTTCTAGAAATAAGATCTACTGGTCATCATGCTCGTAATCCCAACATTGTTCTTTGAATCTGAAATGTGACTTGACTAAAAAATTACATTACTATACAGGAATGGCGTGATTTGAATGTGCATAAACTCGCAGCTAAAGTGTCATGAAGGAAACTCTTATACTTTTCTAGTTTGCTCTAAAGTGGAAACAAGAGGTGCATGGTCCCTTCCTATATGTCAAAATCATTTGAAATGTGACAAAAAAAGAACTAGGCCTATACAAAAAAAATACATATCTTATACTTTGGCTATCCAAAAATAGCAGATATACCAGCTCATAGCGTGGCACTCGGTGCAATGAGCTTGTAGATCTGCTATTTTTGAAAAATCCAGGGCACAAATATTTTTGAGATGGGGGTCCGCAGCCAAATACATATTATTGTGGGGGTCCTTGACATGAAAAAGTTTGAGAACCACTGGCCTATAGTATTGAAGTTTAATGTACCCTACTGTCCACCATCGCTGCTGCTGGTGGGGCCCATGGCGTGCTGTGAGCCTGTGACTGAGGGCCCATGCAGGAAGCGCCTGGGGCAGGAGGGAGAGAGGACCTGTCTCCGGGTATTTGGGTGATTTACAGGCTGGACAGTTATTAGCACGATTCCACACCCTGCCCTCCATGTCTCCATGCTCTCCCCCCTGCTCCACTTAATTCCATGGACGTTACAGGGACAACTCTGTGTGTGTGTGTGTGTGTGTGTGTGTGTGTGTGTGTGTGTGTGTGTGTGTGTGTGTGTGTGTGTGTGTGTGTGTGTGTGTGTGTGTGTGTGTGTGTGTGTGTGTGTGTGTGTGTGTGTGTGTGTGTGCCCCCTTGAATTCTCCAAACCAAGAAACACATTTATCGTATTTGCGATTGAAATCAGGCTTTGGTCTAAAATGACCAAATCTGTTTCTGGTCTCATCTGAAATAATTATGTAGGTATAGCCTATTTGTTAATAAGACATAATTACGTAGGTAGCCTATCAATGCAATGCTGCCTATAATCAATGTGTTGTTGATAGTAGGCTATACGCCGGTTTATTTACGCATGCATTAGCCTATGATATGTAAAGATTAATTACACAATACAATCAGCGAAATAAAGACACTGTAGGCTATAGCATGTTAGTAAATTGTCAAGCCAACTCCAGCGGGTGATGTGTGTCTGTGTGTCTCTGAAACGCATGCTTTTGTTTTACAGTAAAAATGTGAGACATTATTAGGCTATTTATTTATTTTACATCCAAGAGAGACTTCTATGTCTGCTTATCTGGCCATTTAGAACCAAACAGCTTAGCTCAGATGTCACAACACGCAGGACACCCCACGGAGTCTTAAATAATTGCTCCTCTGATGATAAAACGTGACTTCTTCTAAACGGGCCACCATTCAGGCGAGAGCCGGATCTATAGCCTCCTTCCGCCGTACGACGGTCTCGCGCTCCGAAAATAGCCCGATCTGCAAGCTCACAATGACACGACGCGTCCTTGTGAGCTTGCAGATCGAGCTATTTGTTTTTGGCACGGGATAGCCTACCACGCGGCATATAGCCTCGTGTGTGTGTGTGTGTGTGTGTGTGTGTGTGTGTGTGTGTGTGTGTGTGTGAGAGAGAGAGAGAGAGAGAGTGTGTCCGATGACAGTGAAGTGATAATTTAAGGAATTTTAAGACCTTTTTAATACAAAAAAAAAAAAAAAAAAAAGACCATTACTGCATCAAAAGTAATTAACAAACTATACTATAAAAGCTGGTCAAACATCGGCCAAATTGTCAAATAATATAAGAAAGAGAGAAAAATGTTGACATTGCCAGGTGTTGTGAGCTTGTAGATCTGCTATTTTCACAATATTTATCTGTGGAACCGAGCTAAACAAAAATGTCATGCCTCAACCTCTACAATTCCAAATGTATCAGGGTGGGGGGTCCACAGTTCAAATCTGATTATTTTGGGGGGTCACAGCCTGAAAAGGTTGAGAACCTCTGCTCTAGTCTATACCAGTGGTTCTCAAACCTTTTCATGTCAAGGACCCCCTAATTGACACTTATTACCCCGCGGACCCCCATTTGAAAAGATAAGCCAGGGACCCCAATAAGAGAAGGTTTTATGGCTCTAGCAGTGATTCTCAACCATTTTAATTTCAAGGACCCCCAGTTTGACATGCATTAGGCTACGGACCCCCATTTAATGGCATTTATACCTCTGGGACCCCAATTCACATTGTAGAACCAATGTTAATTTAACTCTGAGAGTGTACAAATGGAACCAATAACGGGTCCATTTGGTTCCATTTGTACACTCTCAGAGTTACAGACCCATAAGGGTCCATTTGGTTCCTGTCAATCGTTTAGCTGGGGACCCCCTGGAACCCCCTCAAGTACCCCTGGGGGTCCCCCCACTTTGAGAACCATGGGTCTATACGACTAAAGTATGTGTAACTATGAATCCCGTTTAAAGTGTATGGGATGTGACAAATGTCGCTGATGATGTGAAAGGCTGCCTGCGGTCCATTCAGGACAGACACCCGCACACGCACACGCACACAAACGCACACACACACACACACACACACACACACACACACACACACACACACACACACACACACACACACACACACACACACACACACACACACACACACACACACACACACACACACACACACACACTCCTCACAGCCTGTAATTGGCAGAGATGAGACAAGTTGTCTTTATTTTTGCATGGATGGGTGGTTGGGTGGTCAGTTTCCCTATAGGCGGCTAATGTCCAAATGCTGAACTGTTATGTTGCATTGTCTCACATTATTGTCTTAATGGGCCTTTCACATTTGCTTGGTGGCAATTGTGGCATTCAGCATGCAGGCTACATCTATATGTTAAGACGGATTTGTTTGCACGCCTATCATATTTCGCTCTATTGTGGTATATAGTCTTGAGCTTGCAATGCATAGACAAGCCATAGACATGAGGACAGTGGTGGGACGTTTTACTTTAATTATAATTACATTGTTTTGAGGACCAAGGCTACATTTAGCTTGGCCCCCCTCCCAACAAGAATTCTGAATTTGAATGCTATTGCTGTGAATAAGATGAATTGAAATTCATAATTTTTACAGTTTGTATGGTACTTGGGAGGCTGGTAAGAGGCCGTGCTAATTTTAACACGTTTGTTGAACATTTACAGAAGAAAATATGTAATTATAATCACCTACTTTGTGGGGCACAACTCACTTTTAGGATACACCCATCAAAAAGTATCATTTTATTGTGTACTCAACAGTGAGCATCAATAAATTAGAAAAGGGTGCTCCGCAGAGCGCATACCTTTGCCAGACTGGGTCGCCTAGGCTGTGTAAGTCATGGGTTGCGGCCGCCAGGATGCAAGGAAGTTGGGGTGTGTGTGTGTGTGTGTGTGTGTGTGTGTGTGTGTGTGTGTGTGTGTGTGTGTGTGTGTGTGTATGTGGGTGGGTGGGTGGGTGTGCGTGGGTAGCATTTCTACGACATATATGGTGCAACTTTTCACATTTGTGGCAGCCCCTATTTGGTCCCTTTGGGTCAGAAGTTGGGTCAGAAGTGAAAATGCATTTGGAGGTGTGCTCCAAGAGGCCCCTCAACATGCGATTCCAATTTGGTCCAATTTGGTTTAATTGGATGTTGGATTGATGATAAGAAGTTTTTTTCTCTCCCACTAATTATTTAAGCCAATTACAAGGCAAACCGTTTGGAATATTAAAACCCCCTGTTTGACAGTTATTGTCACACGACTCACTACATCATTTCATTGTACCAATTGTCTTGAATAATGTTTCTGCAGCCATTTTTGGTTCCAGAAAGAACCTTTCAGACAATGGTTCTTTAAAGAACCCATAAACACTCAAACCCTACAGTATATACTTCATTGGCCAC
The DNA here is from genome assembly GCF_963454915.1 of Gymnoscopelus microlampas. Lineage (NCBI taxonomy): Eukaryota > Metazoa > Chordata > Actinopteri > Myctophiformes > Myctophidae > Gymnoscopelus > Gymnoscopelus microlampas. The sequence continues at coordinate 50,619,894 of NC_139947.1, read as the reverse complement.
AAATTAATGTTAATTAATGTTTTTGTACCCCTCTACACAAAATCTCTATAAATAACAGTTGTGAACTTGAAGAGCTATATTTTCGGCAAATGTTCACCTACAGTATAAGACATGCCCTAAATCGGAAAACACAAAAAAAGGTTCACTAGAACCATATGATGACCATTCACTAAATCCAATGGTTCTTTAGTCTAACCATATAGCCTTTTTAAAGAACCATTTAAGAACCCTCATTTCTCTCTGTGTGCACTAGCACTCTCCAGTGCTAGTGCACTTGAACTCAGAGCAGTGCTAGTGCACTTGAACTCAGTGCAGTGCGTGAGTCTGAGTAGACTGTGGGGTTGTCTGCAAACATTTGTGTTTGCACCCAGCAGGACGGAGAGGGAGTGATTTCATTAGCATGGCTGGGAGCTCTGAGGTATGTTTGTGTGCTTTTTCCCCCGACCCGATGGTCTAGTACTAAAACCATATGCCCTTAAGTCTGTACCTCTGCCTAATGCTTCTGACAGTGCTGCTTTCTCTAATTAAGCTCTCCCTACGGTATGTGCAAGCTGATGTGTCCGATACACACACTGTGTGGCTCTCTCTCTCTCTCTCTCTCTCTCTCTCTCTCTCTCTCTCTCTCTCTCTCTCTCTCTCTCTCTCTCTCTCTCTCTCTCTCTCTCTCTCTCTCTCTCTCTCTCTCTCTCTCTCTCTCTCTCTCTCTCTCTCTCTCACACACACACACACACACACACACACACACACACACACACACACACACACACACACACACACACACACACACACAGGGCCTTGAAGGGATACAAACATACATCACTTTTGATTATACTTGCTGTGGGGTTCGAGGGGGTTTGGAGAAAACGTTATGTTGTCGTTGTCTTTTACTCACAGAAAGTGAAAATATGAGCCTTTCACAAGCTAGATAACACAGATGACTTGGCGTTTGAGCAGGTTTGAATGGGGGAAGGGCAAAGAGGTGACATAAACAATGCAGGGCTAGATCTGTGTGGAACAGGAGAATTGTACCTCACAATGTCTATTTCTATTTTGTGGACACACACACACACACACACACACACACACACACACACACACACACACACACACACACACACACACACACACACACACACACACACACACACACACACACACACACACACACACACACACAGCTCTTCCGCTATGTATGACATCACAGGCTGTCGTCCCTCCCAGCCCCGCCCTGTCTGAAGAGATGAGCGGGTGAGTCAGTCGGTTCCGAGGAGCCATGTGATTCAGGGCGACGTTGCTGCGAGTCAGGCGGGTTGGGCCCACCCCCACTAGCCCCCCCATTCGTTAATCAGATGGCAAAGTGGGGGTGGGAGGAGATGTCTGTTAGCATGCGTGTGTGTGTGTGTGTGTGTTTGTGTGTGTTTGTGTGTGTGTGTGCGCGCACGCGCGCTGCCATGTTTTCTGCTCACATGGCCACGGAGCCTCCAAACGCGGCAGCCAGGCAAAGCGTTTTGTCCATCGCCACAAGGCACCTGACACCACGCATGGTGGACCATGACGGGTGGAGCAGGGTGGGCCCGCCACACAGCAAAATCCTGAGTGTTCGTTTAACTCTGAGAGTGTAAAAAAATGCACTCGTAAACGGTCCGCAAAGTGTTAAATTTCACAGTGTAGGGATTACAGCATCGTAGGGTTGCCAACCGTCCCTTGAAATGAGGAATCGTCCCTTAAATGGAAATTAAAAGACGATAAGGGAAACCCTTTGTTCCTTATTTTTGGGGATCATCATCTTACAAGTTCAAACAGCTCATAATACTTAAAACCTCTAGACTTGGTAAACTGGACCTGAATTGTCTCTGTCCTTGGACCGCTTTATTTTATACAGCAAATCTCCCCACAGAATATAGATGCTGGAGTTCAAGTGGTTAATATAATAACCAAAGATTTTTTTTTTCGGGGGGTCCCTGATTGTTCTTGGAATTAGGGTATGCCTGCCCAGGTGTCCCTTATTTGAATTTCAGGTAATTGGCGACCATAGTTTTAACACTTACAAGAGTGCATGCCTAACTCTTCTGTGATACAACGTATACCTGCACAATTAGATAATTGAAAGTCGTGATGTTAGGATTGACAATTATATCATCGTGAACAGGGCAGGAATTTCAGGGAGGCCACGAAGGCCATGGCCGTCGTTGCCCCTCAGTTTGGCCTTGTGTCCCTAAAAAGAATAGCATGCCCTGAGTCCACAGTGGCCTTAATGCCCCAGCTGACTGACTGTACCACTTTCTCCTCTGTCTCTTTCTTGTCATGTAGACACCAGTGTCTCTTTCCTGTCAATATGTAGACACCAGTGTCTCTTTCTTGTCAATATGTAGACACCAGTGTCTCTTTCTTGTCATGTAGACACCGCTGTCTCTTTCTACCTCGACCCCGGATTTGAACCCGGTTTCCTGCGCAAGTGCTGGAATTTTTACCATTGAGCTAATAGAGCCTGCCTGCTTGCTAAAGGGATAAATCGAATCTTAACCATCATTGGTCAAAACTTGTGTTAGATCCTGTGTCTAGGTGAGACATGACCTTTGACACGATCTAAATGTCTCAATAGAATAGCAGGGAGACAAAAGTTATATTGTATTGCCATACAAATTACATTTTATTCATTAAAAGAAAGTTACGTAATGCTGCTTTAATTTAACAAAATGGGACCAAATGGACCCATACTCAGAGAATGTACAAATGGAACCACAGGTCCATTTGGTTTAGTATTTTACAGTGTAGCATATTGTCAGGTGCTTCTTGTGAGTAGAAGCATTTGTACTGTTTACTTATATTATTACTGATATAACTGCTTTTGTCTTCTCAACCAGTGGTTCTCAAAGTGGGTTCAGGGACCCCCAGGGGGTCCTTGATGGGGTCCCCAGCAAAATTAAGAACAGTTTAATCACCTTAATCCTACTTTATACTCCGGCTATTAAAAACAAGAATATCCGATCTAGGCTCACAATGTGACACGTTGTGAAGGTGTAGATATGATATCTTTGAAACATCTTGAAAAACGAATTTGGAATTATTTGGAATTATTTCAAGAACACAAATCCTCTCTTGTGGGGGTCCCTGGCAAAACATATTCTCTGATGGGGGTCCGTGGCTAAATTCAAATCAATTCGGGGGTCCGTGAAATGAAAATATTCGAGAACCACTGCTCTTAGCATCAGTCAACAAATGAGTGACCCTCTATCCCTTTTCTCTTTTTGTGTCCATCCCTGCACCCCTCCATCTCTCCATCTCTCCATCTCTCCTTCCCTCTCCTCTCCTCTGCTCACTCGTAGTCTTTGACAGAGGATGTGAGTTGACAAATGGGGGCATCCGTTACTTTAGCACAGCCTAATCTCTGTAATGGTCCCACAGACACGGGACTGGTGGCGAGCACTGTACGCGCACACATGCTCCGCACACACACACCCACACACCCACACACCCACACGCACGCATGCACACACACACGCACGCACACATACACACGCACGCACACGTTTGTACTTCTATACTTGTGAGGACATCAACGCTTTAGGAAAGCAATTTTATGAATGTCATTTAAAAATACATATATTTTGGCAGTTTTAACCGTAAGCCTAAAGCCGAAAAACAGCAGATCTACAAGCTCACAACGCGTGTGAGCTTATAGATCGGCTGTTTTTCGGTGCATGACACTGGCGCGCAACTAAGTATAAATCATGTTGAACTCTAATTCCAAACCCTAAACCTAACCTCTAAATGTCTAATCCTGACCTGAATGTTTTTCTAATTGTAAACGTATCTCTAAAAACATTTTTTATAACTATAAAACAACCATTTGTCTTGTGAGGACCAGGAAAACGGTCCACACAATGTATATTACTTCAAATTCTACTATACGTGGTCCTCGCAAGTATAGTAATACAAACACACAAACACACACACACACACACACACACACACACACACACACACACACACACACACACACACACACACACACACACACACACACCCACACACCCACCCACACGCACGCACACACACACACCCACCCACACACCCACACACCCACCCACACACCCACACACACCCACAAACCCACACACCCACCCACACGCACACACACACACACACACACCCACCCACACGCACGCACGCACACACGCACGCACACACACACTGAAAACACACCTCATCTAGTTCAACAAATACACGCACAGTGCCTCAGGGCCGACAGTCGACTCTGCGTCTTCAGCCCTTTGTGCCCACCGCGTGGACATGCAATGACCTCCTTCACACACACACACACGCACACAAACACACACACACACACACATACACACACACACACACACCGCTCGCTCGCTCGCTCTACTCGGTACCAGCTGAGGAGCGCCATGTTTCTTTGTGGAGTGCAGGGGGAGCTCGTTATCTTCATTAATTAATGACAAAAGCGATGTAATTGGCCATCCATAATCCACCATGCGAAGACAGTGTGACAGGCAGGCCCGAGTCCATCCTCTCCTCCAACTCATAAACACACACACAATTCATCCAAGAAGTGTGTGTGTGTGTGTGTGTGTGTGTGTGTGTGTGTGTGTGTGTGTGTGTGTGTGTGTGTATGTGTGTGTGTGTGTGTGTGTGTGTGTGTGTGTGTGTGTGTGTGTGTGTGTGTGTGTGTGTGTGTGTGTGCGTGCGTGTGTGTGGTGTATACTTGTACTACTATACTTGTGATGACCCAAATGTCCCTGCACATGTACAGTGTATGGTCGAATTTGAGAGATAGACATTGTGAGGATTTTATGAATTAGGTTTACAATTAGTATTAGTAAGTAGGCGTTCAGGTTATAGGATTAGACATTCAGACGTTAGGTTTAGGGGTTTGGGTTGGACTTATAATTGACGTCAGTGGCGTCAGTTCAGCAAAAGCTAGGGTATGGCAGCATGCACGCGACCGAAATTTTTGTGCGGTTCTGGGCGGGTTGGGTTCGTTTTTTTTCCAGTTTTTGGTTACTTTATTTCGGTTTTAGGGTTAGGATTCGGGTTAGGTTAGGGTTATGTTATTTAATTCTTATTTTTGCCTGATTTTCCCGATTTATTATCAAAAAAGTACTTTTTTTTTTTTTCTCCCCTGGAGCCAGGGTATGGCAGCTGCAATAGCCTGCCATACCCAATTGACGCCCCTGATTGACGTATACTTAGTTGCGCGTCGCGGATACGGAAACGGAAACGGCTGTAGTAGGCGGAGGTTGTTACGGAGGTTGCCATAGCAACCTCGCAAACAAAAACAGCTGAGGGAAAGTCTGTAGATTGTAGCGAAATAAACTTTGTTCACAACAAATATAATACGTCCATGTCTTGCTGGAAATGTTAACAATATGCATGTAAGTGCCAAAACGTTTAAAGGGATATTTCACTGACCCAAACTTTGGGTCATTCTATCGTCTACTCAGGCTTTTGTGAGCCCCCCAGACTGTTTTTAAGTTGCTTGATTCAGTATTTAGATATTTGATATTCATTTTATCAGACACGCTTTTCATTTATTTATTTTTTATTTTTTTTTGTATTAAATTTTTTTTTAAATCCCAAAAATATATTAAAAATAAATGAAAAAAGTAATCGAAAAAACACGCCCCCCTCGCGTATTAGGATGGCAGGGTGAGTCACCAGAACCAAGGACGGGTGTTTTTGATGAATCTAACATGTTAAAAATGGAGTTTGAAGTTATAAAGGGTTTGTATAGGAAGGGGGTGTGTCTGATAAAATAAATATTAAATATCTAAATACTGAATCAAGCAACTTAAAAACAGTCTGGGGGGTTCACAAAAGCCTGAGTAGACGATAAAATGACCCCAAATTTTTTTGAAAGTGAAATATCCCTTTAAGTGCTGAAACATTCTTTAAAGTATAATAAGATAAAATCATTGATGTCCGCCATCTTTGGACAGGTCACGTGACAGCACATAAGTTAACATTGCATCACCCATAAGAGTGATTGCCTACCAGAGTCTCCTGGGAGGCCATTAGGGGCCAACTGGGCCATGCATATTGACCGTGACCGCTCAAAATAATCATATTTGAACTGGGGACCCCCCACCCTGACAAGCACTTGGAATGTAGGTGTTGTTGAGGCATTACATTTAGTTTGACTCGGCTCCACAGACAAATATTGTGAAAATAGCCGATCTACAAGGTCTTTTTATTTTCTTTATTTTATTTGAGGTATTAAAAAGATCTTAAAAGTCCTTAAATTGTCACTTCACTGTCATCTGGTGACCCCCACAAAATCATGTGGGGACCCCCCTGGGGGTCCCGAACAACAGGTTGAGAACCACTGGCAATCGGAAGCACATGAGGTTGGTGACACTTCAGGAGGACCAAAAACATAAAACACTTGCCGGTCACTGAGCACATACTTGCAACAAAATAAAGGAAACTAATAATAATAGTTAAAAAGAAGAACTATACATCATATACTGTAGTTTCTAGTGTCCATGTTGTACAGTATATAGATAATCCACACTGGCAAATGCTTCCTTTTCACACAACCTTTTCATTATTTCAGAATCTACCATCAATAAACATTAAAAATCTCATCCAATGATGTTCAAAGCAATCCTATAGATTGACATGCTGTAGATCGGCATTTGAGCTGTACTGTAGATCTGCTATTTTTTTGTGTGCTATTTTTGTGTTCTGAAAAGTAATAGTTTTGGACATATGTATGAGGTTTTCACCCGACAGCAATGATACGGCAATGTTCCAGACCTGATCTGGGCACACAGGGAACCGTTCCTCTTGGGGTATACATTATATTTCATTATTTCAAGTACTGAGCAATCTTTCGAACCATATGTTCTGAGTTTTGGCTTTTCTCAATAGCTAGATTTTTTCTTTGAGCTTCTGAAAACAGCTTTAACTTTAAACTTTAAAGGTAGGGTAAGTGATTTGCTTTGGTTAAAATAAGTGTTAAATAGCTCTATATTCTCATAGTACTCATTGCTGTAGAGTGTTTGGTCAGTAAAAGGAGTGTCCTTGTCTCTCCAGCTCTTTATAAAACAGAAAATGCATTTTCGTTTCAGTTTCAGTTTAATTTCCAATTTTATCCAATCAGGATAGAGAACTCAATCAGGATATAGATTAAACAAGTGAAATTGGAAGTGATGAAGCTTAAAAATGGGTACTTTCTCCTGATTGGCTGAGATTTTGACACCTAGAGACGGGGAGACTCCTGTTACTGAACAAACACTCTATAGCAATGATTACTATCAGCATATAGTGCTTTAACCTTTTAACAAAACACTTTTTGTTTTAACCCAAAAATATCACTTACCCTACCTTTAATCATATACTGCTAGTATATACTTTTATATTTCAAGACGTGCTTTACTTCACATCCTGCTCTATGAAATAAGTTATGAATTATGCATTATGCACTGACCAAAGAACAACATTGGGATTAAGAGCATAATAACCAGTAGGTGTTATTTCTAGAAGCAAACAATTCAATTCAATTCAATGGGCTTTATTGGCATGAGAAAACAGTAACATGTGTGGCTGAGCAGTTAGGCAGGTAAAAGTAACTGTCCTTTCAGCACCATGCGCCAGCCAGTATAGTATATCAAGTCGAAGTCTAAGTCAGGGGTCTTCAACGTTTTCAGGCCAAGGACCCCTTAGCTGAGAGCGAGATAAAGCAGGGACCCCCATTATATATTGTGTAAAATATTTATTTTTTCATAGATTTCATACAGCTGCATAGACTTGTTTCACAGCACTATCATGTTGGATTCACGTTAATGTGTATTACCAGACATGTAACCATACTTAGTAAACCTGACCTTTCGCTCGGTACTTAGTCTGCTCTTTTTTCCCCCTACACACCAAACCACTTTGCCGAAAATAGCAGATCTACAAGCGCACAACGCCTCGCAGCGCGAGGCGTTGTGCGCTTGTATATCTGCTATTTTTGGCTAAAGTTATCCTCAGAATAGGGATGCTTGGGTGAAGTGGTTAATGTAAAAATCACACAAAGATTTGGCGGACCCCCTGTAGTAACTCTGAGGACCCCCTAGGGGTCCCGGACCCCCTGTTGAAGACCTCTGGTCTAAGTATCAGTGAGCTGAGCTACAGTTAAAGTGGGACTTTAAGTCAGTAGTGCACATTAAACTCATTATGTGTTATGGATTGTGATAATGTAGCTCCGTCACTTTGGGTCAGAGGTCGAGAGACAGAGAAAGAGAGAGCGAGAGAGAGGATGACTATGATGATGATGATCATCATGAAAAACAACAACAACACGGTAAAATCACGAGTGTGAATTTTATTCCGAGACATAAACTATCACTCCACATTTGACTGTGAAAGTCTGCCAGATGGCTTGTCTGTGTTTTTTTTCCCCCATCACAGTGAAGGCTTTGACTCCCTGTATGTCCAGACTCTCTCTCTCTCTCTCTCTCTCTCTCTCTCTCTCTCTCTCTGTATGAAAGACAAGATTAATGGCACTTCCCGTCGCAGACTATCTTGCGCCAGCCTAATTAAAATCATTGAAACATGCGCGTGGCCAAGGATCAGTGGCTTTTAATGAGGAGCTTGTAGCCTGATTTGGGTCTCATTTTCTGCTTAATAAGGCCCGGTTAAAAAAGTAATTTTGGAGGGATGTGACTCCTTTAAACCTGCTCATTATCAATGATAGCGCCTCACTTAAGTACTTCAGGAAACGCTGTGTTTAATTAATATTGTGTCGCGCGCGTGGATTAGCTGACAGCCTGGAAGGGTGCAGGCAGCGCAAAGTGAGCGAGCAAAGGGGGCTAAAATTGATGAAGAACTTTCAAGGGCACTGATTTCATTAAGCAGCTTCATTACGGCCCAAATAACTCTTCATGTCATTTCATCTCCCCACACACACACGCACGCACGCACGCACAATGCACGCCCGTGCTCACACATACGCACACACTCGTGAGTGCATGTGCGCACATACGCACACATGGGCACACACTCACGCACGCACATTCGCACACACGTACACACACGTTTGTATTACTATACTTGTGAGGACATCAACATTTTAGGAAGCCAATTTTATGATTGATTTATGATTTTTGTGGGGCATTTTTAACCGGTCTAGTCTAAATCCGGAAAATAGCAGATCTACAAGCTCACAACGTGTCGCAGATCTCACAACGTGTCGCGCTGCGACACGTTGTGAGCTTGTAGATCTGCTATTTTCCGGTGTTTGACTTCGCCGCTCAACTAAGTATAAAATAGGGGAAAATCAAACCCCAACCCTCTAAAACTAACCTCTAAAGGTCTAAATCCTAAACCTAACCCCAACCTGAATCTTTTTCTAATTGTAAACATAGCTCTAAAAATCTTTTTTCAACCATAAAATAACAATTTCTCTTGTGAGGATCAAAGAAAATGGTCCTCACAACATATTTTTCTCATATTCTACTATACTTGTGGGGACGTTTGGTCCTCATAAGTATAGTAATACAAACACACACACACACACGCACACACACACACACACACACACACACACACACACACCAGGGACGGATTACGGCTTGGGCAAAGTGTGCACATGCACAGGGCCCTGAGCCAATGGGGGGCCTTGGATTTAATAGGCTTTTAAAAAAATATATATAATATATATATATATACCCTAACCCTAACCCTAAAACCGAAATAAAGTAACCAAAAAACGCCCCAAAACGGCCAATATAACCGCAATAACCGCAAAAAAATCCGCGCGCGCTGCGCGCGCGGGGGGGGGGGGGGGGGGGGTCCGTTGCGATTTTGTGCACAGGGCCCATTTCCACTTTAATCCGTCTATGACACACACACACACACACACACACACACACACACACACACACACACACACACACACACACACACACACACACACACACACACGCGCGCGCACGCAAGCAAGCAATGAGGCAATAATTGCATTTAGTTTGTCCTGGGCAGAGAGGGGAGGGTTTGTACATTAGAGGTGAAAACAAAACAATCACATTTGCTTCAAGCCATCATTATGATGACACCTATTCATTACCTGACAACACAGTGCATTGCTCCTTTAATAGGGGCGCATGCAACAGTTAATCAATCTAATCCATTTGATCGATTTAAAAAAAAAACATCGATTTGAATCAAATGATTGATTTTCAGAAATACTGAAAATAGCAGATCTCCAAGCTCACAACGCATTCCCATCCGGAATGTATTGTGAGCTTCAGATCTGCAATTCTTTCCTGACATAGTTGTACCACAGTTTAGTAGCCTACTCTATAGTAAAATATCTATTATAATTGTTTCAGGTTGATTCCTTGATATATAATTTATTTTAAAAAGCATGATCTGAGAAACGTTATCGATTATTCCATGAGCCGGAAAAGTTACAGACATAGTAATTGTTAAGAAGACAATGGATAGTTGCAGCCCTGTTGCAACTATCCATTGCAGATTCTGCAATTGTTTCGTTTCTGTCAGAGCTCACGTCAAGCCAGCTTGAGAAGCACACTAGCAAGCACTCTGCTGGTCCTCCCACCAGTGTTGATTTTGACAGCAAATTTTGATTTATAGTCATAGTCTTTTGAATAAAATTTCATTTAGTTTTAGTCATATTTTAGTCATCTGAAATGTTTTAGTTTTTGTCTAGTTTTAGTCGACTAAATATCACAAGACTTTAGTCGACTAAATCTACAGTTGATTTAGTCGGCTATAATGTACATTGGCGGTGCCTTGATGGCGTCGTAATGGCTGATTTTACATTTGGTTGCATGCTCAAAATAGGCGATCTACAAGCTCACAACGCGTCGCAGCGCGACGCGTTGTGAGCTTGTAGATCGCCTATTTTCAGAGTGCAACACCCCAAGCGCAACCGAACATAAAATGACTTTGTCTTTTAGTTCTACTGGATCTCTTCTCCACTAGTCCCTCACTAACATTTTAGTCTAGTTTTTATTTGTTGACGACTCGTAGAGTTATTAGAAATGTACCCACACGAGATTGATACATTTGCCAACGAAGCCGGTTGGCAAATTTGATGTGACCACTGCAGCTTCTTATCGTGCAAAGCGTGCCACATTCTCGCCAAACGCAATAAATCGTTTCGGGGCGGCAAGATATTCAAGGAGGTTGATGCTTTCAGCTGGCGAGGATTTGTTTGGCCATTTGAAGGACTTGAAATCCCTGGATGTCATCATCACCAGCGTTCAGCTGTCCAGGAGAACACTTGACACAGATATGTGAGGGCATTTCACGCAGAATTGCGGGCGCAGCTGAAAAAAAGGACATCAAATCCGTGCTTCTCCCCGCAGCTTGATGAGTCAAGAGACAGTTTTGATGTTGTTACTAATAGTTTCATGATAATGGAGTTAATGCGGTTAACACAGATTGTTAATTAAATGGTGATATTATCAAACATGCTGTATCAGATTTCCCAAAAGGAAATGCATGTATTTAATTCAGTCTGACCAGAAGCAGGGATAAAACACATCCCCACCATAATGTATGACCAGAGAGGAGATATCAAAAGCAGAGGATTTACTTAAGTAAAAGTATCAATACTGCAATGTAGAAATACTCTGTTAAGTAAAAGTAAAAGTACGGAATAAAAAATGTACTTGTGTCACGGTCCGCTTCTCGGGCCGTGGACTTTGACTTTATTATTTGGAGCTTGAATGCCCTTATTTGGTCATGGACACTTTAGGCCGGTTAGGCCGACTTTATTATTTAGACCTTGAATGCCCTTTACGGTCGTGGACACTTTAAGCCGGTTAGGCCTAAAGTTCTTTGTATGTTTCTGCATACTTCCCGTTACTCAATCCTGACAGTACGGACCAACCTACTGTCAGGAATGAGTAACGGGAGGGACCCAAAAGCAGACGAGTAGGAATGCAGGATAAACTTAAAGGTATTTATTGAGCCGAACAGGCTGGTTAACAAAGGTAGGTAAGTATTACAACTTCACGAAGGCTAACTGCCAAACACAGACTCTCCCAAACAAAGGTCTACAGACCAACAAGAACATGATGCCAACACAGGGTTTAAATAGACAGGGGGTAGCAGGACGCAGGTGAACTCAAACTACAATCAACACAGGATAGGCTAACAGGCAACGAGCACAGGTGACTAGTTTTACAATAATTACAGGGAGGTGAGACAAGACAAGACAGGAACAGCACACAAAGCAGACAGGAAACAATACTACAAAATAAGATACACAACATCAGGGCAAAAGCCAACAGAGTAACAACCAATACAAATATACAAATAGAACGTGAAGTATGCAGAAACATACAGTATGCACTTTAGGCCTAACCGGCCTAAAGTGTCCACCACCATAAAGGGCATTCAAGGTCTAAATAACAAAGTCTGCCTAACCGGCCTAAAGTGTCCATGACCAAATAAGGGCATTCAAGCTCTAAATAATAAAGTCAAAGTCCACGGCCCGAGGAGCGGACCGTGACAACTTGAGTAAAAGTACAAAAGTATTGGCATCAAAATGTACGTAAAGTACCAAAAGTAAAAGTACTCATCATGCAGAATGTCACCATTTCACAAGATTTCCAAAATAAATCATTTGAAAATAGCAGATCTACGAGCTCACAATGCGTCACATTGTGAGCTTGTAGATCGGCTATTTTCAAATGGCCGAAATGTATAGGGCTGAAGCGGTTCATGTGTATATTGTAATAATAGTCTAAATTAAAAGTAACTAAGTAAAGTTTTCAAATAATTGTAGTGGAGTAAAAGTACAATATTTGCCTCTGAGATGTAGTGGAGTGGAAGTAAAAGTAGCCTACGGAAAATTGTAAATACTCCAGTAAAGTAAAAAAATACCTCAAAACTGTACTTAAGTACAGTATTTGAGTAAATGTACTACTTTACACCACTGCTGAAGAGAAACCAGAGAGACGCCATCCTCAATGCAATCAACACGATCACATAGAATGCACTCACTGCAGCAGTTGACATCAGACTGATGTCACCTGGGCGCAATGGAGACGTTCTTTTCAACCGGGGAAAACATCACTAAGTAGAACAAAAGGAACACACTGTTGAGCAGTGTGTTCCTTTTGTTCTACTTAGTGCTGTTTTCCGCTCACCACCTGCCCAACTCGTGGTTTTGCATGTGCATTATGTTCTTC
>NC_139947.1:50591716-50601716 GCF_963454915.1 Gymnoscopelus microlampas | reverse complement strand
CATACACAATCAAATGCAAATACAGTGTTAATAGAACTCTGATGCTGTTCACACAGACGGCTGCAAAGCGAAAGGCAACATGAAGATTAACACTGAGGATTTTACTGTGCAAATGGTTACGTCTGTAGACTCTCAGAGTTAAGACGTGAACCCGGGAAATAAGGAACACAAAAGTTAGTGAGTGATTACTTTGCAGGTGTTGCATGTTGTCTAGGGATGTCGTTCCGCGTACTTTTGGTGCAGGCGGGGGTTTCTAAAGGTCATGAGATGAGTACAGATGCATTTCAGATTGGGAGGGGTTTGCACATAATTATGCATTATTATTATTATTATTATCATTATGATATAAAAAAAATGGGTCAAATATTTTTACATGGAAACACGCAAATGCATTTGCTGGGTGATTGCATATTTGCGTGACAACGTACGCATTATGAGCTTGTATATGCATGGGCTATGTTTTGCTAATCTTTTTAATAAGAATATAGAACTATGTATAGTATACATTGAAAAGTTTTGAACATTTGCCAGCAAAATAAATGACACTATGATTAATGTGCATCATTATTATTTTATAGTCTCAGCATTTGTATTGTTCCATACTCAAATCATTCAGTGCTGAACATGGGCGGTTGGGGCCATATGATATAAAGTGTTGGCCCTGGTGAGCAATATTCATAAGCATGTGTAAAGCGTTGCGATCTGGCCTGGGTGTGTGATGGCGCAGTCTGCCATCATGAGGATTAACCAGGCAGGGGGGATATAGGCGACAGAGGCTACATCCTTCCCCTGATGTTCTCTCTCTCTCTCTCTCTCTCTCTCTCTCTCTCTCTCTCTCCTCGTACTCCTCTCTAACACAGCAGAGGCCCCTAAGTGTTTCTAGTAATTATCTTATAGCCATAGTAACAGTCATTCCGGGGTCAATCTCGCATACAAATATTATGGCTGGAAAACTAATATGCCAATGAATTGAATTATGCGCTTTGATTTTGTACGTGTGTACGCGCACACACGCGCACGCACGCACGCACGCACGCACGCACACACACACACACACACACACACACACACACACACACGTCTAGCAAATGGTCTTTTATCTCCATCAACATACGTATAATTTACATTAGTTTCAGTATATAGGGATATGTTTTTAGTGGCACGCCGGTGTCTCACGACGGAGAAAGGTCGAGCTTTGTTGTGAGCTTGCAGATCGGCTATTTTTGCCGTGCGACACGATGTGCAACCGGGTAAACATCAGCCTTAACACAATACCAAGTAACTGCTTTTTCTATTTACCTGCATTTTCTATTTATTTTCTACAGGTTAATCATCTCGACTGACAGAATAGACTCCCTCTAACACAGTGGTACTGTAGTTCTCTCAAAGTGGGGGTCCTTGACGGGGTTCCAGGGGGTCCCCAGCTGAATTTGTCAATTTAGCATCAAAATCATATTGACAAATGAGGGGGTGGGGGGTTGGGAGGGTGAAAAACCTTGACAGATTTTGAATAATTGTGCAAAAAAACACAAATCTTCTTTGACGGGGTCCCTGGCACAAGATCCTTTCAGATGGTGGTCCCACGGCCAAATACATGGCCAATGCACATTGCAGGGCCAATTCAATGTGAAAGTCCTTGACATGACATTTTTTGGGAGACACTGATCTAACGTTTCAGTGGTTCATGGGAGGTGCTGCGTGTGTGTCTGATCTGGTCCATTATGATTATGACAAATCATGAGAATCTAGATTTCCTGGATCCAGCTATGTGTTACATATCAATGGTGCTGTACATTTTTTTTAAGCGGAGCGTCCTTAATGACTTAATCCTCTTATGTCCCCTCCAATGCCCCTCCGAAAAAAATGGGGCCAACATGCGCTCGAGTGTGTGTGTGTGTGTGTGTGTGTGTGTGTGTGTGTGTGTGTGTGTGTGTGTGTGTGTGTGTGTGTGTGTGTGTGTGTGTGTGTGTGTGTGTGTGTGTGTGTGTGTGTGTGTGTGTGAGTGTGTGTGCACACGCACGCGTGCATGTGCATGTGTGGGCTTGTGCATGCAAGCACAAACATGCATGTTTAGCGGAGGTGGCTGGTACCCCACCCAAACACACCATCACCTACAGTACCTTCCTGCAAGTACAGTACAGTACAGTACAGTACAGTACAGTACAGTACAGTACAGTACAGTAGGGCAGTGGCAGCATCCTTCACAGTCAAATCTGGAGTGCTTAGTTCAGTTGTAAAGGTGATATTGTTCTGTTCTAGGAGACACTCTCATTGGCTGCTATTTGTTTTTAAATGCATACACTTTAACTATCCTCACTATCTAAAACAATATTTACGTCCCTACAGCTCACCATACAACCTAAGGCATACAGAGTATCCTTACTTCATCATCCCCACCAGAATCATTAAAGAAGTTGGTCGACGTGCTTTTAAATATAAAGCCCCATCGGATTGGAACGATCTCCCCAGTTCCCTTAGAACTATTAACTCCTTTAATATTTTTAAAGCATCTATCTTTACTCATCTTCAAATAACCTGCTTTTGTTTCTAAAGGCTACTGATTGACTTCTGATTAACTTCTGACTGTTCTCTGTCTCTTATCTGTCCTGTGATTTATGAGGAATATACTGCAATTTAATTTCCAAAGTGCATGTGCATGTTTGTTTTATGTTTACTTGCATGTGCATGTCATTGCTTGTTACCTGTTATGTGCATGTGCATGTACATGTATGTAACGGTCTGTAGTTGCTACTCGTGTTTTTGATTAGCTAGCTTTACATGGGTACATCATTAATGCATGTAATATGTTATTTTGTGGGTGTTCAGGTGGGGTGGGAGCGGACAGTTTCAGGAGAGCTTTTGTTCTGTTTTGTTTTGTTTTGTTTTGTCAAGTCTGTTTTGTCCTGTTTTGTATAGTATGCATGGATGTACTTATTGTATTGTTTTGTCTATTGTACTAGCTGTTTGTATTTTTGTCATAAGGACCCTCTCGAAAACGAGATGACTCATCTCAAGGGGTTGATCCTTCTAATAAAGGTACTATATATGTTAAAATCAGAGCTAAATACTTAATAAACTTGAAAAGAAATCAGGTCGGGATGCCAATTGTATCCAATCAGGAGAGAGAAGTCATACAGGATAAGGGCTTCCTACACTCTAGAGTTACATTATAGATGTTATTGTGTAGCCAGTGGGAGAAGTTATTGTTCAGGCATTTAACTCCAGGTAGCGGGACGGTAAAACATATTTTGTTCTCGTTGCTTTCATTATTTGGTTAGTTTTAGTTAAAGTTTTTGGGTTACTTAAAACTAAAGTTTTTTTGTTGTTTTGTTAAAAGGCTAAAGCACTATATTGTGATAGTAATCACTGCTATAGAGTGTTTGTTCAGTAACAGAAGTCTCCTTGCCTCTCCAGCTCTTTAATAAACAGACAATACATTTTCAATTTCAGCCAATCAGGAGAGAGTACCCATGTACTGTATCAGCTTCAATGTTATAGTGTTCCAGTTCCAACTTTGTCTGCTCATTTATTTGTGTCATGACTTCCAATTTCACTGACCTGATATATCCTGAATGAGTTCTCTCTCCTGGTTGGATAAAATTGGTATCCCTAGCAGAAAATGCATATTTACATAATGTTTACTAATGAGCTGGAGAGACTCCTGTTACTGAACAAACACTCTATAGCAATGGTTCTCAAAGTGTGGTCCAAGGATCCTCTGGGTTCCTTGAGGGGGTTCCAAATGGACCTTGCAGGTACGTAAGTCTGATAGTGTACAAATGGAACCAAATGGACCCTTGAGGGTCATTTGGTTGCATTTGTACACTCTCAGAGTTATGGGAGGTTCTGGAAATTAAAAGGTTTGAAAATTGCTCTATAGCAATGATTACTTAGCCTGGTAAACCCTCCCTCCGGAAATCTCATTTGCATTTCTGTGAAACAAATGTGTGTCGCAAGCTTCTTCCATTTGACGGTGTCAGGTTAATGATTACTATCAGAATGTAGAGTTATTTAACACTTATTTTAACCAAAATAAACTCATACCCTACCTGTAATAACCGTGCTGACTGACTGACTGACTGTCTGACTGCCCAGCTTGCTTGCTTGCTGGCTGGCTTGGTGTCAGCTGTTGGCACATGCAGCCAGCAAGCCAGCCAACCAGTCAGTCAGTCAGTCAGTCAGTCAGTCAGCCAGCCAGCCAGCCAGCAAGCCAGTCAGCCAGCCAGTCATTCGCTTTGTCATTCGTCCCTCTGCCCTGCACAGTCTAATAGAAAGCACAAAGCCTTAATAACAGAAATAGTCTGCCTCATCCAGGCAGTTGGCCAGTAGTCACTTTGAGTGGCAGTTGGGACAAACGCAGTCAGTGGGGCAAACGCAGTCCGCACCGAAAATATTTACGATTCTGTCCCTACATAACTCGGACGGCGCTGATTCGACTAGCAGACCATCGGCTGGTCGTCACGGGCACTCACGCCTGGAGGCGCTCGGGCGCGACTCCTCAGCCTCAAGGTCTGCTGAGTCGGCGCGCCTCCGTCATGGTCCAAAACTATACTTTATCGGCGAAAAAAAGTAGAATAAGCCAACATAGATATACCATTAATAATGAAAAAGATACCCATTTGTTAATTGTTCAACACTTTATGACACATGGGATTGATGCCATAAAAGTGTGCGGTCTGGGATACAATGACCACTGGACAATTGGATAGAGAAGATTCCATGAAAAACAATGGATGGCAAGACTTAGCACAAAATATCCAGGGGGGTTAAAACTTCTAAACTGCCCAACAGAACTGAAACTATTCACATATTATTACTAACCTAAACAATGGAGTTGATCACCTACATCAACCACAGAGTTGAGGGGGAGATCTCATTGTTGAGTTAATGAGAATATTAATGAAGACACATTGATACCAAGAGCCATCAGCAATTGGACCATCAACAGGGAGCTAATTGTCTTCCAAATTGGAGGTGTGAACATCAGAACTGTGGATATGCTAACTTGTTTCCAAAACTGTATCCCTTCAGTATCTACCCCATAGCCCTAAAATATAGTGTAAACACATCCTTAAATGGAATTAGGAAATAGCTTTAATCCGAGGGTATGCGGTTACCCTGACTCAGAGATTAGACGCCTCTGCCCTGCACAGTCTAATAGAAAGCACAAAGCTTTAAAAAATAAGTCTGCCTCATCCAGGCAGTTGGCCAGTAGTCACTTTGAGTGGCAGTAGGGACAAACGCAGTCAGTGGGGCAAACGCAGTCCGCACCAAAAATATTTACGATTCAGTCCCTATCGGTACATAACTCGGACGGCGCTGAGTCGACTAGCAGACCATCGGCTGGTCGTCGCGGGCACTCGCGCCTGGTGGCGCTCGGGCGCGACTCCTCGGCCTCAAGGTCTGCTGAGTCGGCGCGCCTCCGTCATGGCCCAAAACTTATAGTTATAAAATTGTAGTGAAAACCCATCCTTAAATGGAATTAAGAAATGGTTTTAATCCGAGGGGATGCGGTTACCCTAACTCAGAGATTAGACGCCTCTGCCCTACACAGTCTGAGAGAAATCACAAAACCTTAATAACAGAAATAGTCTAGGTAAGCTTAATTAATTGCAAAACATGACACCCCTTATTCAAAACAGATGGCGAATGCATTCTTCTCTTTATAGGGCCTACACAGGTAATAAAATTACCTGTGAGACCTTTATGAATTGAACCTCACAGTCAGCAGTCAGCCAGCCAGCCAGCCAGCCAAGCAGTCAGCCAGCCAGCCAGCCAGCCAGCCAGCCAGCCAGCCGGCCGGCCAGGCTCAACTCAGATTGTTCCAGATTAGGAGATGATGGGGCACTCTGACACAAACTATGATCCATATTAAAGCTGCATCAAATGAAAATTGCAAAGATTTAGAGGCGGATCATGAGCCACGGAGAATTTAATCACACAAAACCTGTGTGTGTGTGTGTGTGTGTGTGTGTGTGTGTGTGTGTGTGTGTGTGTGTGTGTGTGTGTGTGTGTGTGTGTGTGTGTGTGTGTGTGTGTGTGTGTGTGTGTGTGATACAGAAGCCACATTGACATGAGGATTATAAATGTAGGCTGTATTTAGTGCTTACAGTTGTACC
Organism: Gymnoscopelus microlampas; assembly: GCF_963454915.1. Lineage (NCBI taxonomy): Eukaryota > Metazoa > Chordata > Actinopteri > Myctophiformes > Myctophidae > Gymnoscopelus > Gymnoscopelus microlampas. Next base: position 50,595,597 of record NC_139947.1, on the reverse strand, counting down.
ACAAAACCATATATCTGTAGCCGTTTCCCTGTCTCATTAATCAGTAATCAGGTACTGTCAGGATCTGTTTCCTTGTGCGTTGTATCCTTCCAACACAAAATCTCTGCAAAAGTAGCCTATTTAGCTATTGGATTTTACAGTACAGATTCAACATTGAATCAATGTTGTCATTTCAATCATTAAATGGGAGGAGGGGGTGTGTGAGGAGGGGTGTGCCTCCCCCTCTCCCCCCATCAAGAAAAAAATAAAGAAAAAGGCAAACAGCATAGATTCAATGATGATTCAATGCTGGCATTTCAATCATTGAATTTGCACCATAGATTAAACGCTGATTCAATGTTGGCATTTCAATCATTGAATTTGCACCATAGATAAAACGCTGATTCAATGTTGGCATTTCAATCATTGAATTTGCACCATAGATTAAACGCTGATTCAATGTTGGCATTTCAATCATTGAATTTGCACCATAGATAAAACGCTGATTCAATGCTGGCATTTCAATCATTGAATTTGCACCATAGATTAAACGCTGATTCAATGTTGGCATTTCAATCATTGAATTTGCACCATAGATTAAACGCTGATTCAATGCTGGCATTTCAATCATTGAATTTGCACCATAGATAAAACGCTGATTCAATGTTGGCATTTCAATCATTGAATTTGCACCATAGATTAAACGCTGATTCAATGTTGGCATTTCAATCATTGAATTTTGCACTGCAATACAACAGTGATTCAATGTTGAAAAACCATCAGTCTTCAATCGTAACCAAAAATCAACCCTAACCACTATAATTCAACGTTGAATAACCATCTTTTGCTATCTGGGAAGCTACAAGCTGATGTGATATTTTCACAGAATGTTCAACCCAGAATAGGGACACTCCTGATTCATGTGGTTAAATTAAGAGTAAGTACATTAGTAAATAAAGGAAATGAATACACTTAAATGTACCAATAAAGTTAGTAAATAAACAATGAAACATGTCTTTGTGGATGTTTGAGCCAACCAATAGCTGACCGGTTGCATTCCTAGGTTTTCTGCTAGTAGAAACATAACGTTGCTGTTGTTGGGAAACCTTGAATCTCAATCAATATTTCAACTTGAAAATCATTTTCTCATGTCTGTGAAAAAAAAAATCCAAATGTTTTGCAATGTGCTGTGAGCTTGTAGATCGGCTATTCTCAAATAGTATACAGGTTTCAAGTGCTCATTCTTTTGGGCTTGTTTTCATAGACCTGGTTGCTTATTTCTCTCCCAAAGTCTGGCAACATTGGTAGTTCTTTTATAACTCTATGCATTGGATCCATGCATCCAATGCATTCTATGCATTTGGGTGAACCGTGTGTCTTGTACCTTGAGCCTGGCCTCCGCTCCTCTCTCACAGCTTTCTCCCATTGTCTAATCACGTTTCATAAGCCAGTTCATTTATGTAAGCCCTGTTGTCACAGAAGGTCACGGATGAGAGAGTCTGTGAAAAAAAGTATAACAGAAACACATTAACCCCCATATAATCAGGATTACAGCAAACAACCCAGCATTATTTAACACACTGGACAGCAGCGGTGAGGCAAATATGGGACACACACACACGCACACACACACACACACACACACACACACACACACACACACACACACACACACACACACACACACACACACACACACACACACACACACACACACACACACACTGTACACACAAACAGAGCATAAAACTCAACACAATCAATCTAATGGTGTGCATTAGTTAACTGCCAAATGTTGAGATTTTTTTTTTATGTGTGCAGGATCACCCATCCCTTGAAAAGAGATAAATACGGTACACAGATCCCAGTAATTACAGCAATCCCCTTACAGCACGCAGAGAGAGAGAGAGAGAGAGAGAGAGAGAGAGAGAGAGAGAGAGAGAGAGAGAGAGAGACCTCAGTCAGTGTGTGCTCAGAGGACTGTCGCCCTGCAGATTAAGTCATTTGGGACAGTTTTAGGGCACTGGGGTGACGGGAGATATGGAGATGGACAGACAGGGGACAAAGGAGATGGAGAGCTGCTGATAATGCTTTTTGTCTTTGTACATTTATTTTTTTCTTTCTTTCTGAGGGGAGGGGAGGGGAGGGCAGGGGAGGGGAGGGGAGGGGGTAATCTAACCTTGCATGAAATGTAATCATACCAGACAAAGGACTTGCAGACATTATACTCTGACACTGTGACACAGACACTATACAACAGGGGTCTTCAACGTTTTCAGGCCAAGGACCCCCTAGCTGAGAGAGAGATGAAGCAGGGACCCCCTCAATATCGTATAAAATTGTGTTTCAGATTCAAAATGTTTTGTTTACGTGGTCTGCTCTTTTTTCCCTCTACACCTATGCCTCTTTGGCCAAAAATAGCCGATCTACAAGCTCACAACGCCTCGCAGCGCGAGGCGTTGTGAGCTTGTAGATCTGCTATTTTTGGCCAAAGTTCTCCTCAGAAAAGGGATGCTAGGGTTCAAGTGGTTAAGGTAAAATACAAAATCCTATCACACAAAGATTTGGCGGACCCCCTGTAGTAACTCTGAGGACCCACTAGGGGTCCCGGACCCCCTGTTGAAGACCCCTGCTATACAATATACAGACACGTTGCCCAAACATTAACATGCAAACTTATCGTATGCATGCGTGCAGTACATATACGATTCTGGTCACCTGAGCTAGTAATACTATGAGCAATTGTTACATTGAAAATGAAATGATTATTTGTCCAAAATGAAAATAAGCAATGGCAATGGACGATGACATCATGGACAAAATAATACAGAAGCACACCGAAGGGCAGGAATAAAAAAAAAATTAAGTCTTTTCCTGTCTGTTATCTGTTATAAAACATTAACTTGCTTCACCCTGGTGTCCATATTTTGGGCATATCATTAGGTTTTAAGTGTGTGTGAGCTTAATGGTTAAATGCTCCCACTGAGTGGCTTCTATTTCTATTATTATAAGTCACAGTCCTTATGCGTGCAGTACCATTACAGCACTGCTGTGTCCTTATGCATGCATAAGGACACAGAGTCATAGTTCTGATGTCATATACTGGCCTCTAGGTACTACAAACCCTATTTCTTTGACCCTGTTCTCCCAGTCATCTGTACTTGGACCCCTCAATTTTTCTCGAAAACTGCCGATCTACAAGCAACAATAGCTTGGATTTTTGGCTAATGTTTGCCTATTATGCCATGCCCAGAATAGGGATTCTAGGGTTCATGTGGTTCATTTTGAGAGTGTACAAAATGACCTTTTTCTGTGTGACCATAGGCTCTATGCACAGCAGCCATATGGGAAAGAAATTGGGCCTCTTCTTACTTCCTTCACAGGTATTACCAATGAAGGCTCTGTTCCATTCTGGTCAGGGTGCTGATATCGTGCATGTTGGCTCACTAGAAACACTCCATTTTGGTTCCCAAATGGCCCCTTATGGTGGGTGTGTAACTCTGAGAGTGTACAAATGGAACCAAATGGACCCGTAAGGGTCCATTTGGTTCCATTTGTACACTCTCAGAGTTATGGGGGTCCTTGAAAATAAGACAACCACTATGCCACACTAAATGGAACAGAGCCTTAATTAGTATCATTGGTAACACCTGTGAAGGAAGTAAGGAAGGGGCCCAATTCATTCCCAATATGGCTGCTGTGCATAGAGCCTATTAGAGTAGCGCTGCATATTGGCTTACATTTGCCGTCATCATGTCATTCCTATTAGTTTTCTGCTTCTTCAACAAGGACTCTACGGAGCGCAGAAGGCCAGACATTGTAAAGTTCAGTGCTGGTCCAGAGGTCAGCAGTGGAACTAAGTAAAAGCATCAGGCTAAAGGACGATTGATGTCCGCCGTGTG
>NC_139947.1:50564216-50589216 GCF_963454915.1 Gymnoscopelus microlampas | reverse complement strand
TTTCCACTATTATCCCTACATTATGTTCTAATTAGAAATTGAATGAAACGTAACAAAAGACGTTATTAGAAATTGTGTTCTCTGCTATTAGACAGAAACAAACACAGTTAGCCTGTAAGAATTATGTTCCATAATTAGAGTATAAGGTCTAATAAGAAATCGCATAATAAAGCAGTGGTTCTCAAACATCTAACATCAAGGATCCCCGAATTAAAACGAATTAGGCCATGGATCCTCATGGGATAATATCTTCTGCCAGGGACCCCCACACAAGATGTGTGTTGTTAAAATATAAAAAAAAAAAATCCAAATCACAGTTGTGTGAAGATTATAAAAAGCAGATACAAGCTCACAACACGTTGTGCAGCGAGCTTGTAGATCGGCTATTTTCAAACAGCAGATGTATACATGCAAGTGGTCAAACTGATTTTGATGCTACATTAACTCATTTTTTTTCTCGGGACCCCCTAGAACCCCCCAAACAACCCCCATGGGGGTCCCCGGACCCCACTTTGAGAACCTCCTTATTTACGGCCAAATGAAAATAGGCCAAAAGGTGATACTAGTGGAACTTCGTTCAGCAAAATCAGTATACGGTTCATTACATTACATTACATTACAGTCATTTAGCAGACACTTTTATCCAAAGCGACTTACAATAAGTGCATTCAACATAGGTAGGGAACGAAACTACTAATCACCAGAAGTCTTTAAGTGCATTCTCTTCTAAAACAAGCAAGAGTATACCTAGCGCTAAGGTAAAAGTACAATAGTATCAGCTCCCTACTTTCTTAAACAGATGAGACAAACAGGAAAATCAAATGTCACTTCATCCTGGAATGTGTTGTCAAACCTCGTGCTCTATAGGCCACAAGTAGATCTCACACACACACACACACACACACACACACACACACACACACACACACACACTTGTTTGCATGTTTGTCCCTCCACATACATGGTTTTCAGTGCCAATGTGACAGGAACAGAGCGAGGTAAGTGTTGTTTCGTTTTAGCGTGCGTGTGCTCACTGCTGTGTACGCTGTGTGCCAGGGCTTGTGGGAGTGCGTGAGTTGCTCTTTTGTGCGATCTGGTGGTTATTGGTTGTTCTGTGGAGCTCACAGGCACCTTTTCTTTGGTGCGGGGAGAGTGAGAGAGAAAGGAAGAGAGAGAGAGAGAGAGAGAGAGAGAGAGAGAGAGAGAGAGAGAGAGAGAGTGAGAGGGTGTATGATGATCTTCATGGATTAAGCTGTTAATTAGGTCTTCCACACTGTTAAATCCAGTGGTTCTCAAACTTTTTCATGTCAAGGACCCTCAAATTGAAGCAATGTTGCCATTGAAAATGATTGTTTTAGTTATGATAATTTTAAAACACGTCAAAAACATTGGAAACAAGTTTAAAATAAGTCAAAAAAACATTGAAAACAAGTTTAAAACGAGTCAAAAACATTGGAAACACGTTTAAAACAAGTCTAAAATATTGAAAACAAGTTAAAAACATTGAAGAAGGCAGTCGCACCATCAGAAGCGGATTTGAGGCCAGAAACCTGCTTTTGCAGACTCAGCGCCATCTAATTTGCATAGCGATAGGGTGGGAATCGTTTGACAGTAGACTGTGTTTGTTATTTCTCCCCATAAGAATTGATGGTACTTAACTTTGAGGTCAACAGTTGACCTAAAAGGTCATATTTGGTATCCAGTTAACAGAGCAGTAGTTAATATTTGGCAGAAATCTTCTATCTCCATATTTCAACTTTCAGGTTATGTTTTATCGTAAGTAGGCCCACAGTTTAAGGCAAAGTAGCAAAAATGGGCCATATACTGTACAAGCTCACAACGTGTCTTGATGTGACACGTCGTGTTTCCCATTTTTGAAAGAAATCAATATGGTTCTCCTTGTTATTGTTGTCAGTTTGAAACCAACCCATGGCTCAGACTTCAGTTCACAAACCCTGAAGTGAGTGATGATGGTGTTATATCCTTTCAAAAACAATAAGATTTGATGTGTACTTGAACACATAGTCTGACGAGTTGGCTTAACATTCTTTATATAAATGGGAGGGTGGGGGGGTTGGGGGAACCAGGACAATATAATGCAATAAAATGAAATGATCTCTCTTCTTCTTGGATGTGGCAGTGAAACAAACAGATTGACCACACTTTGCGCACCAATCCAAAAATCCTCCCCCGTGCACGCAACATGTTCCTCGCGTCCGTCTTGGCCGTTCTATCATATACTGGGTGTCAATGTGTGTGTGTGTGTGTGTGTGTGTGTGTGTGTGTGTGTGTGTGTGTGTGTGTGTGTGTGTGTGTGTGTGTGTGTGTGTGTGTGTGCGTGTGCGTGTGCGTGTGTGCGTGTGTTTTCCTGGTTGTTTTCTGGTTAAAAAAAATAATAGTTTAGGCTTACAATGAAGAAATTATTCAGTTTGGGATTAGGAGTAGTCATTAAAAGGTAAGGTTTAGGGGCTGGCGGGCCAGAGTTATACCTGATGTATACTTAGTTGTCGGTGTCGCGCGCACCAAAAATATATGCGATCTACAAGCCCACGATGCGTCACAGCGCAACACATTGTGAACTTGAAGATCTGCTGTTTTCAGCTTCAGTGTTACGATTAAAAATGGGAGATTAAAAAAAAATGTTATTCATAACTCAGAAACAAAAATGTTGGTGTCCTCACAAGTATAACACAAACCGTCTCTGTCGAGTGGAAACCTCACATATGTCCAAAACTGTTACTTTTCAGGATTCAAATTCAAAAGCACCAAAAGTAGCAGATCTACAAGCTCGTCACGCCGCGTGTCGAGCTTGTAGATCTGCTACCTCTGCTACTTTTGTGTGACGCTGTAGTATGATCAAGTATAGGGCGTACATTTACTTATTTAAAATAAAACGTGGAGATAAGAGGTTTTTGTTGGACAGGGAGGAAATGTGGTGTGGCTCATGGCACCAGCCTGTCCGTCCTACTCACACAGTTAAAGCACCTCACAGCTCTCACAGCTCCATCCATACACCCCGAACCCTGCCACGCTTTCATTGGATGTCTGTTTTAACCCATTCCACCCGGGAACGTGTCTCTGTCATTTATTTGAGAGAAACGAGTGCCGCGCTATGAGCTTGTAGAACTGCTATTTTTGGAGAAAAAAAAAATGTGAAAATGTGTGCAAATCTTTGAATATTATGTATACATTTTTTACTCTTTGAATCTTTGCTTCTGGGGGTCCCTGGAACAAAATATTTTGAGTTGGACAAATACATATAATTTTGGGTGGTCCTTGACCTGAAAACTGTTTGAGAACCACTGATATTATAGCAACGTAAGTTTTTTGTTTTTTTGTTTTTTCGCCACCAAAAAATCTCCAGAAGCAAAGATTTGTGTTGATTTTTTTTGCTTTAAAAGAATATAAGATTTGCTCACATTTTTCAAAAATAGCAGATCTACAAGCTCGTAGCGTGGCACTCGGTGCCACGCTATGAGCTTGTATATCTGCTATTTTTGAATAGCCTAAGGTATAATATAATAATGGTTATAGCGAAAATGACACAGATGCTTTCCCGGCTTTAATGGGTTAACACAAATAGAAGACAGATGGGCAGAGGAGAGGAGATATGAAAGAACTGTACTGGAGACATTAAGTACAGCATGAACCGACATGATGCAATGATGGAGGCAGTGCATGGAGAAGGGCTTGGGTGTCAATTCTCAACCTCTCTTTTTTACCATTTAACGGACCCTCAGTTTGATATCGTCGGGCTCAGAAAGCTCTCATCTCCATATTCTAACTTTTTGTGTTTTTTCTTAATTAACGCCCTACTTGATAATATTACAGTGTCACACAATTAAGCATCAAAAGCAGCAGATCCCCAAGCTCGATACGCGGCGCAAAGCGACACGTTTTGAGCTTGTAGATCTGCTACTTTTGCCGTTTTTTTATTTGATCGTTGAAAAGTAACAGTTTTGGGCATAAGACAATATACATTAGGTCAGGGGTCTTCAACAGGGGGTCCGGGACCCTTAGGGGGTCCTCAGAGTTACTACAGGGGGTCTGCCAAATCTTTGTGAGATATGATTTTTTTTTACTTTAACCACTTGAATCTTAGCATCCCTTTTCTGAGAACTTTAGCCAAAAATAGCAAATCTACAATCTCACACTGAGCTTGTAGATCTGCTATTTTTGGCAAAGAGGTGTATAGGTGTAGAGGGAAAAAAGAACAGTAAAAGAAAAACGAGTTTAATCTGAAACACAATTGTAGGCCTACACAATATAGAGGGGGTCCCTGCTTCATCTCTGTCTCAGCTAGGGGGTCCTTGGGCTGAAAACGTTGAAGACCCCTGCATCAGGTCACAGAACCTCATTTGATAGCATTTTTTGTTTTGTTTTTATCTCTGGGACGGGATCCCAATCTACTGTAAAAACCCTCAGTGTCAATCTAACTCAGCGAGCATACAAATGGACCGTTCATTTGGTTCCATTTGAAACGCTCTCAGAGAGACCCCTCTGGTGGTCCTTGGACCTGATGTCTTCATGTCCTACTTGGGATTGGATAGCCTGTCAGCCTACCCCGGCGTGAGCGCCAACATTTCTACTGCTTTGGCTAATACAGAAAGCCTGTTTGGACAGAGGACACATTGCATGTTGAGCTTCATCATGTATACCACTTCACTTGTAAACCATTAGTGGTCCCACCCCCCCGACCACAGGGTCTAAAATGAGCCGGTAGACCAAATACAACCAGCCCAGTTGTGTTAAATGATATTGTATTAACATACTCTACCATTATACAGATTGATTAACATAACATTTTATTCACTAATGTTATAGGTTTTAAAATTATACTGCACTGTGTCGTACGATTTTGGTGTACGGTGGTGTGTACTGTACACTCGCCTAATATAGCAGCTCCGCTATTTTAGGTGCACGCCATTGCTGTACGACAAAGTACAAACCAGGTTTAACTTTGTCGGAGTAACTGGATTCACGAATAAAACTTTTGTCTCCCCTTTCTACCTCTCTCTCTCTCTCTCCATCTCTATCTCTCTGTCTCTCCCTCCCTCCCTCCCTCTCTTGCTCTCTCTCTTTCTCTCCCCCTCTCTCTCCTCCTCTCTCTCTTTCTCTCTCTGCCTCTCCCTCTATCTCTCTCACTGTCTCTCTATCTTGCCCCCCCCCTCTCTCTCTCTCCCTCTCTTGCTTCCTCCCCTGCGCCACCCCCTCCCCCCTTTTTTTAATCCCACTCGTTCCTTATTAAATTTTATGTTTCTGACCTCGGAAAGGAGGATGAGTACACAGATATATTACAGTAATTATCTAATTTTACAGTGCCTTTAAATGTCACTAAGACCCAAAGTTATGGCATTAATACAATAAAGAGGGTTTGGGCCAGAGGGATGATAACTTAATACTGGAACTAGACTGTAAAACTAAAAAAAAAAAAAAAAAGTCCGCCATGGATATGATCTAAGCCATAATACATCATTATTGTCAATGTGCTTCTGAAGGTAAACCAAACCGTTCTTACACAATAAAGTTATATGTGTTCATTGGTTATGAACAGCGTTGATTTTGACAGTACATTTTGATTTAGTTTTAGTCATGGTCTTTTAAAATTCCTTTTAGTTTTAGTCATATTTTAGTCATATGAAAAGTTTAACTTTCTGTCTAGTTTAAGTCGACTAAATGTCATAGTCGACTTAATCTACATTTGATTTAGTCGACTAAACGTCATAAGATTATAGTCGACTAAATCTACAGTTGATTTAGTCGACTAAAATGGATTTTGGCGGCGCCTTGATGGCGTTGTAATGGCTGTTTTTACCCTTGGTTGCATGCTGAAAATAGCCGATCTACAAGCTCACAACGCGTCGCGCTGCGACACGTTGTGAGCTTGTAGATCAACTATTTTCGGTCTGTGACACCCGTGCGCACCCATGATGACTTGTCTTAGTTCTACTGGATCTCTTCTCCACTAGATCCCTCACTAACATTTTAGTCTAGTTTTTATTTGTTGACGAAATTGCCAATATTTTTGGTCTTAGTTTTAGTCATCGTAGCTTAGTTTTTATTTAGTTTTCGTCTGTGAAGAAAGGTAGTCGACCGAACATTTTTTTGTCATAGTTTTAGTCGACGAAATCAACAAAGGTTATGAACAACTGGATAAGTTGTTGTTGATATGACAAATACAGTGCATGTCACGTTCTAGACTCACCCACACCAGGGAAAAACAAGAAGTTTAAGTATACTAAATGTCAGTATGCTTTAACAGTGGTTCTCAACCTGTGGGTCGGGTCCCAGATGAGTCCCCAGATGACATTAATGGGAAAGTTTAAGGACTTTTAAGACCCTTTTAATACCTAAAAAACAAAAAAAACAAAAAAAATACTGCATCAAACCTAATCAACAAAATATACTATAAAATCTGGTCAAACATTGGCCAAATTGTCAAATAATATAAGAAAAAGGCATTACTTTTTTATGCTGATCTACAAGCTCACAACGCCTATTTTCACAATATTTGTCTGTGGAGCCGGGTCAAACTAAATGTTATGACTCAACTACAATAGGCTCTAGGCACAGCAGCCATATTGAAAAGAAAGTAGGCCTCTTCTTACTTCCTTCACAGGTGTTACCAATGAAAGTAATGAAGGCTCTGTTCCATTCTGGTCAGGGTGCTGATATCGTGCATGTTGGCTCACTAGAAACACTCCATTTTGGTTCCCAAATGGCCCCTTATGGTGGGTGTGTAACTCTGAGAGTGTACAAATGGAACCAAATGGACCCTTACGGGTCCATTTGGTTCCATTTGTACACTCTCAGAGTTATGGGGGTCCTTGAAAATAAGACAACCACTATGCCACACTAAATGGAACAGAGCCTTAATTAGTATCATTGGTAACACCTGTGAAGGAAGTAAGGAAGGGGCCCAATTCATTCCCAATATGGCTTCTGTGCATAGAGCCTATTCACAAAGTGCTTGTCAGGCTGGGGGGTCCCCAGTTCAAATATTATTTTGGGGGTCACAGCCTGAAAAGGCTGAGAACCACTGTGCTACAACACCCAAAATGTACTAGCAGTGTGAATCTGAAATGTTCTAATTTAAAGGGCACCCAGTTTGGTATACATAGACCTCATAACTCTAAAAGTGAGTTGCACGCTCTCTGAGTTGCAGACCCATAAAGGTCCATTTGGTTCTTAACGCTCAGTCGTATAGTTGCAGTGGGAACCCCCCGGAACCCCATCAAGGACCCATGGGGGTCCCTGGACCCCACTTTGATTATCACTAGCAGACAGACTAGTACAATAAAAGAGCCTTCAAATGGAGCAATATTTGTACTGAAATGCAAAGAAATGAACCACTAAATAGAGTCAAAACGATACTAGTTATACAACGAAAGCATAACGTTTCTTCTTCGGTCTTCCAGTGAAGCATAATGGACATTTTGTGATACAAGTAATTAAAGGGATATGTATTGGTTACAATAAGTGTTAAATATTTTTACATTCTGATACTGCTATAGTGTTTGTTCTGTAACAGGAGGATGCAATATCTCCATGTCTCTCCAGCTCTTTTATCCAATTTCATCCAATCAGGAGAGAGAACTCACACTGGATACAGATTAAACATGTGACATTGGAAGTGATGACATAAAGAAATGACAACATGGGAACTGGAGCACTGTAAAAATGAAGCGGATGAATGGGTACTCTTTCCTGATTGGCCGAAAATCGGCAACCGACCTGAACATGTATTCTCTGTTTATTAAAGAGCTGGAGAGACCCCTGCTACTGAACAAACACAGTACAATCTATAGCAATGATTACTGTTACTATCACAATATAGTGCTTTAACCTTTTAACAAAATACTTTGTTTTAACCCAAACTTATCAATATCATGTTCTACTAATGTTTTTATTGTGTTATACATACAGTAGGTAGAGGCCTCGTATAAGCCTTTGAGCTTTTCTCCTCATGGCACTTTTCCTTTCTATATTTTGTGTACTGTTTTTTGTATTGTTTTTACAATATGTGCTAAATAAATCAAATAAAATCACATACCCTTATCTTAAAATACATCTAGAGATGTATGTGCGCATTGGAGATATAGTAGTGAAACAGTGAAAGTACAGACATACATATTATGGAACACTCAAACACTTAGACATTACTAGTATGTTGTTGAGAATACAAGATGTAGCCATCAAGTTCATTCAAATCTCACTCTTAGTGCTGATTTATTGCATTGCAAAAAACTTGCCCTGTGATGCAACCAAGGCTGACATTTTGTTAAGCGTGGAACCATCAGTGCAATCACAGTGTCTGGTCCACATTTGGAGCTTGTCTGGTGTTCATTTCTGACCCTGATTGACAAATGAAAATGTTTTATTGATGCATAAAGATATCAGCGTCAATTACATTGAGACCGTTGTGTAACATAATTGTGTCTTTAAACTTTTTTATATTGGAAATTGTATGTCAGAAACAAGTAAAAGTGATTAGTTTGGAAATATTAAACTAGAAACCAGTCAGAACTGATTTTTATTGGAAATATTAGGATAGAAAAGACATTAATCCTCACGCCTCGTACAACGTGCCATCCAGATATTGTAGATTTGTTGCTGCATTTCTGAGGTTTGAGAGGATTTTGTCCATCAAACGAAAGAAAGAATTCTCCATCTGCGTCCATTTAGACACAGGATGTTTAATTCAGTCTCTCAATAGCGTCCCAGACTGGATGACGTTCAAACGGTCAACTAATGGTTCATGAAACACATCTTAAGATCTTGTTACGGCCCTGGTTGTGCCCTTATCAGCTCAAACATAAAAAATAAAATAAAAAAACATTTCATTCATACAAACATGGAAACACTTTCACTGTCTGTCTGTCTCCACTACCCTTCTCACAAAGACGCTTCCATGCCAGGGACCCATGCACAGAACACACAATCATATTTTCTCAAAATCAAAGCCTGTGCACTATAAAGGACTGGCACAAAAATGATCCTATCAAAATGCATAAATGCGGTATGAAGCAGGCACTAATAATAAATAAAGTCACTAATAATGGACATAATTATCTCCATTGTTGTGTCCTATAGGACAGCACACAACAATGGACATAATATGGTAATACAATCAAGTAAAGTAGATCCTCTAAAAAACAACTTAAAGGGATTCACTTTTAAACATGGGTTCATTTTAACGTCTAGTCAGGCTTTTGTGTTTCACCCCAGACAGTTTTTAAGTTGCTTGATTTACTATTTTGATCTTTCGTATTCATTTTATCAGACACTTCCTATACAAACCCATAACTTCAAACTCCATTTTAACCATGATAGATTCATTGAAAACACCCGTCCTTGGTTCTGGTGACTCATAAACTGCCCTCCTAATATGTGAGGGGTGTTAGGATTTAAAGTTCAAACTGGAGCCACAAACCACCAGGAAACAAAGGTTGCAATCAAATATCCAGTTTATTTAGCCGGTTAATGATGTATAGTGTTGACATTGGGTTTCATGATGATTGCCATGGTTCTAAACAAAGACACAAAGAAACAAATTATAATATCATGCCAGATAAAATATCAAACATAAATACGGCCTTTAAATCATATTATACATTAAGGTATTGTATATCATCAAAATAATAATTGGGCAAGTATTTACTTCATAATATTAAACACATCTAAATATCCATATAAATCAAATTAATCAATTGTTAAATATAATCCACACTAGAAGTAAAACACTGGAACTTACATTATAGCAGGTTTAACAGACGCATGGAAACATCAGTACATCAGCAGCACACGGCACACACACAGGCCGGCTGCATGTGTTTGGAGACAAAGGACACGGGGAGAACGGGAATCCAGTCCTGGTTTTATAGACAGGTTTCCTGTGAGAGGATATGACCGCGCAGAGGAGAGGCAGCCTGTAGAGGGCGCCATTACCCGCAGCAGCTCTGGTCAAATGTCCATTCATAAAAGAAATGATCTTCACCGGGTTTAATGAAAGTAGATTAAATTATGCAGTTTGTAATACCTTGTTTACTCAATAAAAATGATTTGTCGGAAGTTGGATCTGTTTGTATATAATAGCAGCATTATGCCTATTATGCCTATAATAGCAGAATTATGGCTATCTAACTCCCGAACATAACAACAGAGTGAACGGCGCAACAATTCGTTTCCCCCGAGCATGCGCAGATTGCGCATTCTGCTCTGTGATGACGTCGCGCGGAAATCCGTCTATAGTGGGAGGAAGTGAGGTCACCACCACAGGTACAGTACCACTGAACCCCACTGTGGTGTCTCCTTGTGGCGCGGAGGGGAAATGAACCTTACAGTTTCTGACAAGGGGGCTGTGTATAACTTTCTTTCAGTATTATTGTATTGAATCAATATTATTAAAATCACACAATGATTTACTATGTACTATACCAGGGGTCTTCAACGTTTTCAGGCCAAGGATCCCCTAGCTGAGAGAGACATGAAGCAGGGACCCCCTACTCTATATTGTATAAAATTGTGTTTCAGATTAAAGGCTTCTTTTTGTACTTAGTCTGCTATTTTTCCCTCTACACCTATAGCCTCTTTGCCAAAAATAGCCGATCTCAACGCCTCGCAGCGCGAGGCGTTGAGAGCTTGTAGATCTGCTATTTTCGGCTAATGTTCCCCTCAGAAAAGGAATTCTGTGGTTCAAGTGGTTAATGTAAAAAAATCACACCCAGTGTGAAGTGGGCGGTGTGTTTAAAAAAAGGATAAATGACTTTTTTTAAAGTCCATACTGCTATTCATAGGGCTGCACATGTGTCATGTGTTTCGCTAGCCAATCACAGTCCTGAATTTGCAAAGTCAGCCAATCACATTACAGTTAGTGGTGATGACACTAGCTGTAATGTGATTGGCTGATATGAAAAAAGTATCGATTTGCATTAACAATGGAAGGGTTAGGGGGTACACAAATTTTTTGGTCGGTGTCCAAAACTCACTTATAGGGGGCGGCTACACCGCCCCAAAAACAAAATCCTATCACACAAAGATTTGGCGGACCCCCTATAGTAGCTCTGAGGACCCCCTGTTGATGACCCCTGTACTACACAACAACCCGAAGCACAGCAGATAGTAGATTGGGGGGGGTTGAATTCTAACGGCCAGAGTGGTGGATGTTCTCCATAATTTTACTCACCAAAAATTTCATTTAGCCGCATTTGGGTTTTTGTAGCAGTGTCACGACTGCATATGAAGTAGCGGGGTGGGTGGTCATTTGGGACCCTGAGTGAGTCACAGACATTCCTCCATTCTAAATAGTAGCCTACATATTATAACAGTAATGAAAAACATTCAAAATGGTCATCCTGTACAACCCATGTACCAACCATCCAATAATAAATACATTTTTACGTATGGAATGTGTTCCAGGGGTCCACATAAATCTCCCGAGTGGCTGGATTTGGCCCACGGGCCGTCAGTTGAATATCACTGCTCTATTGAGTCTATTCCATCATTAACATTTAAATTCTCATTGTCAGCAATGGCAAATTCATAAAGTCCACAGATTTCATCAACACTGTCCCTTGAGGTTATTTTTGGCCGGGCATGTAGTTTGTCTTGGATGGCTTTGGCCATTACAAGCAGCTGGCCATATCAATCAGAAAAAAAAGATTCTAACGCCTAATTTATGCTCCATCGTACAATGACTTCGCGGACAGAAAATAGCAGATCTAAAAGCTCACAACGAGCTTAATAGATTGGTTACTTGGTTGGCGTGCTGAAGTATAAATCGGGCTTTTGAGCTGCTCCTCTCATATTTCTGAAGGAAGGACATTTTCTCTGTAGTTGGAATACTTTCCCTCTCAATTAGTGTCTGAAAGGATGATTTCCAAAGATTAAACTTCAGTGGATCCCCATTCAAGTCTATAGGCTCTGGAATGGCGAGCCTGCTTGCTGTTAAAGCCTAAGCCAAGACCTTCACAAGCTTTCCTGTGTCATCTTCAAGCACACTGAGTCACAGCTTTTAGCTGTGGTGTGTGCTGATGCACTGCAGGGCTCTGTGATACGAGTCCTTCATCTGGAGAGAACTCCTGTCAGTCAGAGACTTGAAGCATTGCTCTGGCTGCATTCAGCTTTTTTTCAGCTCCTCCAAAATGCTCAAGCCCCTTTTACAAGTCTCCTACAGAGTCCTTTTTTTCCTGTTTCTCTAAAAGAGCAGGCTCTTCCTTTTCTACTTGAAGATGGTATAACATTGCAGTTTGCTTCCTCTGCAATTGTTGCAGTCCCTCTTGTTGGTGCTCTTGCTCGGCCATGAGCTTCAACACAGGTTGTGTCAGTGTTGACATGCACACCTGAGTCTGTCTGTTCACAAAAAAAAACGAGTTTCTAGAACAAACAACTGTGCCACGCGACGTCAACGCTCAAAAATAGAAAGTCAACAGCTTTGACAGCCGCTCATAATGTAATAACAGTTCATAGTGTCATGATACTGTTATAATACTGGCCATTATACTGACCATGATACTGACATTTATTATGAGCTTTTATTACATGTAGGTTATTACATTATGAGTTGCTGCACACCCACTTGATGCTTCCAGTGTGGCTCCAGCTGTTGTAAACAATGAGTATGTTTGATGCCTTCAGTGTGCCAGGGCCTTTAGTAGTGAAACACTGAGAAAGCTGAAGATGTACGAGTACAGAGCTGGCTCCAGGTCAAACCTACTGTAGCCTGGCATGGTCAGACTATATCACTAATAATCTGCATAGAGATATTTGTTTTTCTCAGCTCAGGCAGATTCTTCTGGTTTCCAGGCAAGGTCAAAGCAGCTCCTCCTCTGAGAGCGAGGGTTCTCTACAACATATGCACTTATATGCAGTTGTCCAGCTTGCAGGGCATGTCTGTCTGGGCTGACATGTCCTTCAGTATGCTTTCTTCGGTGCTGATGTGTTCATGTAGGATGCTACTAGGGTCCTGTTTATTGAAGAATATTGAGCCAACGTAGAGATTTCTATACAGTAGCATTCTTAAATACCGTCCAAAACAAATAGAAGCAATTTACCTTTTCAATTTCTATTCATGTGCATTCGAGCTACCACACTGTCTGTGGAGTCGGTCAGTGGTGACATTTTAAATGATTTGGTGATGATAACCAATTAACCTGAACATAAATTGGTCACATAAGCAGTGTAATTAATAAACATGTACTGTGTAAAATGTACACATTTTTAGGCTGTTTTTCCTCCTTCGATTCCCAATGTTTTCCACCACAATCCATGATTTACCATGTATTACTGTATATTATTTTCCAGAAAAATAGTGTTATTTACTGTGGAATTGACTGAGGCACATTCGGTTGGCACATTGTTCAGATTCCAAATCATGCCAATCCACTTTCCTTTTTTTCCACCCCCTTCTCTCTCTCTCTCTCTCTCTCTCTGACAGACAGACAGACAGACACACGTCAAAGCGCAAAGTGTTGTGAGCTTGAAAATCTGCCATTTTCTTTGTGCTGCTACACCTAAGTATACATCATCTCTCTCTCTCTCTCTCTCTCTCTCTCTCTCTCTCTCTCTCTCTCTCTCTCTCTCTCTCTCTCTCTCTCTCTCTCTCTCTCTCTCTCTCTCTCTCTCTCTCTCTCTCTCTCTCTCTCTCTCTCTCTCTCTCTCTCTCTCTCTCTCTCTCTCTCTCTCTCTCCAGTGACTGCTGTGTATCTCTGTCCCGATAGATGGGAGATGTGTGAGATATTTAGACAACACTTTGTTGTTTGGGGACAATGCACTCCAGCAGATGGGCCGTCCCTTCACACACACCAATGTATGCAAATCTCCGTACAAAGCAGCCCAGGATGTTTTCAATATAACCCAAAGCGCCTCCGGGCCTGTTTTAATCCCCCTTTACCCGCAGCCAGGGCAGCGTTTCATCCCGTCAAAACGCCTTGAGCGCTGTGTCAACGTGGACATCTGGCCATATGACTGACCCCCCCCCCCCTCTCTCTCTCCAGAAAAATTAAAAAGGTGTGGGTGATGTACTGTGGGGATTGTTATATCGATTACTTTTTCCAATTAATCAAATAATCGAGAATCACGTTTTTTGTAATGCTTTGGTTTCGTGCAAAAAAATTATTTGCAAAACAAAAACGTATTTTCTATCAATTACACACCCCATGAAACCTTGAATTCATGAAGATTTCACATCAATAATTTGATGTGAACTACTCCTTTAAGGACTTTAAGACCTTTTCCTACCTCCAAAAAGAAAAAAAAGACCATTACTGCATCAAAATGTATCAATAAACTAAAACTAAAACTAAAAGGTTGAGAACCACTGCATTAGAAGATGCCACCATTTCTGTCAACTAACTTCGTGTGTCAGAGGAGGGCTGTGGATCGGTGGGAAGGTTTGATAATTTCAAGATTTCAAACTTTAATTTAAACATAGTATATCATATAATTATTTTATTTTTTTATCACAGAATCAAATGTTTTATGGTCATCCATCCATCCATCTATTAAATCAGTGGTTCTCAACCAGTGGTCCTTGAGGGGGTTCCAGGGGGTTCCAGGGGGTCCCCAGCCAAATTAATAGTTAGAAACCAAATTGACCCTTATGTGTCTGTAACTCTGAGAGTGTAAAAATGGAACCAAATGGACCCTGGAAGGACCCTGGATGGCTTGATTCGAGGCTTACATGAATTGATATAAATATTTTTTGAAATCTCAATGGGAAAAATGTATTGACTATTTTAGAGTGGAACCAGAAAATGGCCGCCACTGCTATGCCCTATTAGTTTGGAATCCCTATCGATAATGTCATTGGTAAAGGCAGGTTTCTGAACTGTTCGTTGCCCACCTGTGAGACACAAAGCGAGTAGACGGAAATGGTTCCATCTTACAAGCATTAGTGAGGAGTATATGAAGGTAATGTAAGGTTCAAAATGGTTGAGATACGGACAGACACATTCCTAGGTTGACGTGGAGAATGTGAGCCCATGCCCTCCCAGGCCGTGGGATGGAATGCTACTCCTCAACACCGGGGGGAAACAGGTGCCAGTGTCTTTCTCTTCATGATCTCTTAAGTTGTTTTGTTTTGTTCTAGCTTGTTTTTCTCACCCTCCAGGAAGACGCAACCACAAACACGAGAAGAGGCACGCACGCACGCACGCACGCACGCACGCACGCACGCACACACACACACGCACACGCACACGCACACGCACACACACACACACACACACACACGCACACACTAGTTTGTATTACTATACTTGAGAGGACATCTATATTTAGGACGGTGGCTTTATGAATGCATTTCTATTTTTTTTTGTACATTTTTAACAATTATTTCTAAAGACAAAAATAGCTAAAGTAGAAGTAGAGCTTGTAGATTGGCTATTTTTGGTGCATGACGCCGACTACAAATCAGGCCTAACCCTAACCCATAAACATAACCTCTAAATACCTAAATCTAACCTTAACCTCAACCTGAATGTTTTCCCAATTGTAATTTTAACTCCCCAAATCGTTTTTTGTCTCTTGTGAGGATGAGGAACATGGTCTACACAATGTCTACTGTCTATCAAATTCTACTATACTTATGGGGACATTTGGCCCTGAAAAGTATAGTAACACACACACACACACACACACACACACACACACACACACACACACACACACGCGCGCGCGCGCGCTAAGGCATGCACATGGCACCTTAACCCATGCTGCCCGCAGCCTTCCTGGTCAGACCTGTGATTTCTGTCGTTGTGACATCTGAAGGGTGCTACCACACCGCCAGACACCTGGACGCACATGGCATTGTCCACCGCTCTGTGTGTGTGTGTGTGTGTGTGTGTGTGTGTGTGTGTGTGTGTGTGTGTGTGTCCTAGGTGTGGGGGGATGGTATGGTAGAAGACAGCATCTCCTCAGGGTGTCTCATCAGCTTCTGCTGGATGAACCATAAGTTCAGCAGCTTGTGACTTGTGTTGTTTTGTCCTCTCTGACACGGATCAGAGGTCCACATGTACACGCCTATACGTACACTTACAACATAATCACACTAATCTATTCAGTCTATTATCCAAAATAATCCATATTCTATTCAAATAGAAAATAATCAATTATGTTAATTTAAATAAAGATCCATTTTTTTGAATAGAGAATGTATTGCTTCTCTACAAGCTCACAACTTGTGAGCTTGTAGAGAAGCAATTTTTGCAATTTCTGTGTGACACTGTTGCACGACTACTGAATAGGGTTTAAGTGGTTAGTCAGTCTAATTGATTTAGTACAGGGGTCTTCAACAGGGGGTGCGGGACCCCTAGGGGGTCCTCAGAGTTACTACAGGGGGTCCGCCAAATCTTTAGTGATATATATATATTTTTTACATTAACCACTTGGACCCTAGCATCCCTTTTCTGATGAGAACTTTAGCCAAAAACAGCCGATCTACAAGCTCACAACGCCTCGCAGCGCGAGGCGTTGTGAGCTTGTAGATCTGCTATTTTTGGCAAAGAGTTATAGGTGTAGAGGGGGAAAAAAAGCAGCAATCTGAAATACAATTTTATACAATATAGAGGGGGTCCCTGCTTCATCTCTCTCTCAGCTAGGGGGTCCTTGGCCTGAAAACGTTGAAGACCCCTTATTTAATAGACTATAAAAAATCTATCTATGCTGGAAATGTTGACACGGATAAGCGGTTGAAGATGGATGCATGTATGGATGGATAAAAAAAACATGCTTCTTGATTGTTTAATTAATCAAAAAAGTAATCAATGAGAAAATGATCAATAGTTGCAGCTCTACATGTAAAGCATGCATTCATGTAGAAGAATGCCATAATTTACCTGAGCCCTATGACCTCCTTCCCAGTCTTTTCTCATCTCACCAGGAGAAAGGATTGGTAAAGAACCACGACAGAAGGTGTCTATAAGGCGGGACTTCCGTTGTTTTTTACTTCCCACACATAAGCTGTCCTTTTCGACCAATGGTGACAAGAAATTTGCACTCGAAATTGTAATAGGCTCTATGCACAGCAGCCATATTATCACTTCCTTCACAGGTGTTACCAATGATACTAATGAAGGCTCTGTTCCATTTAGTGTAGCACAGTGGTTTCCACGACCCCCATAACTCTGAGAGTGTACAAATGGAACCAAATGGACTCTTACGGGTCCATTTGGTTCCATTTGTACACTCTCAGAGTTACACACCTGTAAGGGGCCCATGAGGGTCCCTGGACCCCAACTGTAGACCCACTGGTGTAGCAGAGTGTTTCCAGTGAGCCAACATGCACAACATCAGCACCCTGACTCTGTTTGACCAGAATGGAACAGAGCCTTCATTAGTGTCATTAACACCTGTGAATGTCTTCACAATATGGCTGCTGTGAATAGAGCCTGTTATTCCTATACAGATCGCTCAAATGAGTCGTGACAGATACAGTACACCCTATTGATTCTTGACTTCACACTTGGCGGGTGTATTGCTGAGGACTCATGGGAGGCCGGTGTCGACTGTGAAGTCCATTGAAATGAGCGGTTCTTCGGAAAGTTGCAAGCAGCCCCACCAGTGGTGGGGCCACTGTACAACTGTACAGAGGTGGAAAAAGTAAACATTTTGTTTTACTTAAGTAATACTGCAATGTACAAATACTCTGTTACAAGTGAACTACCCTGAGAGACACGGGGAGAACATGCCCACCTATGGGCGCTGATGACGCGGAGGAGAAGCCACGCCCCCTACCTTAACCACTTGAACCCTAGCATCCCTATTCTGAGGAGAACTTTAGTCAAAAATAGCAGATCTACAAGCTCACAACGCCTCGCAGCACGAGCCATTGTGAGGTTGTAGATCTGCTATTTTTGCCAAAGAGGTGTTTGGTGTAGAGGGAAAAAAGAGCAACAAAAAAAGTTTAATCTGAAACACAATTTTATACAATATAGAGGGGGTCCCTGCTCTATCTCTCTCTCAGCTAGGGGGTCCTTGGCCTGAAAACGTTGAAGACCCCTGAACTAGGGCATTAATTTACCAAAAAAGATGAAGAAATTGACAGATGGAAATACAAGGGTTTCTGCCTGACAGCAAACAATATGAACTATAAGGTCAGTCTTATGTAGCGTGCCATGTTTTTACCCTGCTGTAGTCTCTAACATAAACTGGAAAACAAACTGTAAAATTAGCCCGTAGGGTTTCACCCGCCTTTAAACATTTGCCAAATGAATAATTCCTCTGAACAAATGCACACATTCCTCTGAACAAATGCTAGGGATGTAATTTTAGAAAACAATATGGTCCTCTGCCCGTGGCCATGACTCATCATATGCTCAGTTTTAAAGCGACATGGGAATATCTGAAGCATTCTTACAACTGTGTGTGAACACAGTGAATGTGTCCGATCTATGTAACAGAGGCAACTGATAGTGCTGTTGCATATTTACGCATAGTACGATTATTTCAGTGTGCTACACACCTAAGCAGTCTACCTATAAGTTACTCATTCTACAATATATTCATACTGTAATGTACACAGTTTAAGAAAAAAATGACAAGACATGAATGTTACACATTGCCTACACTCATTACCCAGACAGACAGACAGACAGACAGACAGACAGACAGACAGACAGACAGACAGTTAGTAACCGATACAGAAAAAAACAGATACAGCTAAAGGTAAGCAACAAGATGCTAATAGTAATGATACAAATGCAAAATGTAAAAAAGTAAATGTAAAAAAAGTCGGCAATAATCAACATATACTGGAACTAGGAAAAAGTCTTGCATGACCCTCCACACATACTGTAAGTAAATACATAAGTAGCCTTGGGAAACGACAGTTCGCGAGCGGCTCATAATTGCAGGAGCCTATCGCCTGTTTCTGTAGCATGAGGCGGCTGTGGACATGACAATAATATGTCCCTATAGTCCAACCCTTTATGCCGAGTGCCAAACAGGGGAGGTATTGTTGGGTCCCATTTTCATAATCTTCTGTTATGACCCGGCTGGGGAAATCGAACCCCGACTTCCCAATCTCGGGGCCGACACTCTGAGCACAAGGCCACTGAGCTGGCAACCTCCCCTGGGCCCTCCACACATGGACTAAATATATTCAATTGATTGAATAATATATGCTCAACAAACCAAATCAGAGTTTTCAGTTGTTCCACATTGCGTTTTGTCACTTTGACGGACATGCGTGTTGAAAGATACTCCATTTAACCCTTTAAGGCCGGGAAGGGAACGCATGTTTTTGATTTTGTGATTTCTTTGGCTATTCAAAAATAGCCGCGCTATGAGCTTGTAGATCTGCTATTTTTAGAAAAATCCTGAAAATTTGTGCAAATCTTCATACATTTTTAACTCAAAGCTTTGCTTCTGGGGGTCCCTGGAACATTTTTTTTAGATGGGAGGGGGTCTGCGATCAAATACATATTATTTTGGGGGTCCTTGACAAGTTTGAAAACCATTGATAATATAGCAACATACGTTAAAAAAAAAAAAATTTAATCAAACTTTCGGAAAAAAGTACTTTAGGATTTAGAAGACATTTGTAAAATCCCCAGAAGCAAAGATTTGAGTTAAAAACTTTCGCTTTAAAAAAGTATATATATATTCAAACTAAAGATTTGCACACATTTTCAAGATTTTTCTAAAGAATAGCAGATCTACAAGCTCATAGCACGGCACTCGGTGCCACGCTATGAGCTTGTATATCTGCTATTTTTGAATAGCCAAAGAAATCTTAAAATGACACAGATGCGTTCCCTTCCCGGTCTCAAAGGGTTAAAAAACAAAACCATGTTGACTGGTAGTGTGACCTCCCACGTAAGGAACTGATAAACACATAACGGACAAAAACGGACAGATCAAACGGTGGTTGTCAGTTGTACTTTTGTGCTTATTGTTTTCTGTCGTAGATATAGTTGCCGTCGGGCAGAAACCTTGTACACACAGAAGTCTCGAAAAAAGCCAAATGTTCAAGCTCCCAATGCTTTACCATGCGACCCATTGTCAGCTTGAAGATCTGCTATTTTTGCTATGAGTGTTACACTCAGACCCACAGACCACTTATACACTCAGAGTGTACAGTAAGTGGGCTGTGGGTCTGTCTGTGGGTTTTATAAATATACAAAAATGTAAGCGAATAAAGAGCTTGTGACTGAATAATAACTACCTTGGATACGTCGGATACGTTTTTCTGAAAAATGACAGTTTTGCACATGCAAGGTTTCCACCCCTGAGCCACTGGGCGGCAGTGGCTCAGGGGTAGAGTGGCCGGGTAGAGTGAACTGGAAAACCGCAAGGTTCCCAGTTCGATCCCAGGCTGGGGCGCTCCCCTAGAGTTAGTGTCGAAGTGTCCTTGAGCAAGACACTGAACCCCTAATTGTTCCCGATGAGCAGGTTGGTGCCTTGCATGGTTTCCTCCGCCATCGGTGTATGAATGTGTGTGTGAATGTGATGCACGATCAATGTAAAGCGCTTTGGATAAAAGCGCTATATAAATGCACCATTTACCATCCGCCCAATATATCGTCTCTGTCGGATGGAAAACTGTTACTTTTCAGGATTCAAATTCAAAAATAGCAAAAGTAGCCGATCAAAACGCCCGGATTCACGCCGCGTTAGAGATAAGAGGTTTATATGCTCGACAGCGACAATATAAGGTACATCATTCTGTTTGTGCATGCACATGAGGAGGTTCATACCCCCACCACCCCTTTTCATGTTTCCACCCCTCCACACTCATCTGTTCCAGGCCTGCCTGGCTTCACACCACTTTGTATCTCCAACACCAGACCCCCCCCCCCCCCCCAACCCCCAACCCCCTCCACCCCCAACCCCCCCTTTTTTCCTCTTTACTAAAGTTTGGCTGTCAATCAGCCCGGCGTGGCCTCAGGCACCAGGCACACTGATGAAAAGGGCCCCCGAGAGGCAAAGGAGACCCAAATTAGATTTCAATAAGGGGCCGATGAATATTCATATCAACGGAGGACAAACATCTAAAGGTAAAAAAACGCCTTTTGATCTCGGCCAGCGCACAAATATCACTTGTGTTAGGGTGTGTGTGTGTGTGTGTGTGTGTGTGTGTGTGTGTGTGTGTGTGTGTGTGTGTGTGTGTGTGTGTGTGTGTGTGTGTGTGTGTGTGTGTGTGTGTGTGTTGTTGCCTGGGTTCCTGCGTGGCTGGCGCTCTCTGGATGAAACCCATGGCCGGGTCCGGCATCTATAGTGGTCGGCCACGCGCCTCTCTCTCTCTCTCTCTCTCTGTCTCTCTCTCTCCCGCTCTCCCTCTCCCTCCTCGAGGGGATGTGGAGGAATAATGATGATGGAGCTACAAAGACGGAAAAAGAGCCATAATGAATGTTTATACTAAAGGGACCCAACAGAAAGGGCATCTGCACTAAGTATTCAGTAATTAGTATTTAGCAGAAGTTAATCGCAGAGTGCAACACGCACATGTGTGCACAAAACGGGCACTCACACAACACACACACACACACACACACACACACACACACACACACACACACACACACACACACACACACACACACACACACACACACACACACACACACACACACACACACACACACACACACACACACACACACACAACTGTACACTTTTAGGAAATAATAATTTTAGGATGCCAATTTTATAAATGTCTTTTTTTTTTCTTTTTTCTTTTCACAATTTTTAACCCAAATCTGCCAAGCCTGAGTTATGCTCAGTTGCACACCAGTGTGCCACACACTGGAAACTGCAGATCTACATGACTGTGCACAATGCTTCACAGCATGGCCCTTTGTGCTTGTAGATCTATATAAGTATGTCTAAACAAGGCATAACGCTAACCCTACGTCAGGGATTTTCAAAGTTCAACTCAAATGCAGGGAAAGACTGGAAGAACCAACAACAGTGCTGTGTTTCTTGTATTCACATAAAAGACAAGCAGAACAGGCACGTGCACAGATAATGGAAAAAGTAGGATCTGACAAACACACATTGGAACAAACAAGTATATACTGTAGGTAACTGACACTCGTGAGACGCAAAGACAATAAACACAGGGATTGGCCGGACACAGATGACACAAATGAACCATAATCACAGCGGACTCTCTCTTCTCCTGGTGTTTCACCCAGGTGGACGTGGTTTTGAGGTTAGGTTTATGCATTCTGTGAGGTTAGGCCTTCGGGTTAGGGTTAAGGTTAAGTTTAGGCATAGTGTTTGTGAAGTTAAAGGTTAAGGTTTAGGCGCCACCTGGTCGAAACACCAAAGAAAGAGGGAGTCCCAGGGTAGGTGAGACAAATCAGGTAACAACTAGAATGGAAGACAGGAAACACAAGACCATTACTTCAAAAATAAGATACAAGAACACACTTTCAAATAAGGCACAGAAATACAGATCCTGACACCCTAACCCCAAAACCTAACCTCTAAATGCCTAATCCTAATGCTAACCTGAATCGTTTTCCTGATTGTAAGCCGAACACAAAATAAAAAATACATTTCTCTTGTGAGGACCAGGAAAATTTTGTCTATTTCTACAATTATACTACTTGGGGACTAACACACGCATGCACGTGCACGCATGCACGTGCACGCGCGCGCTCACGCACACACTCACACACTCGCACGCAGAGGCATCATTTAGTGAGATAACTTTTTAGGCCGGGGGAGATGGAGGGAACCTCCCCTGACAGTCACAGTCACAACAACACAGTTTCATTTCTGCCGTCAACATGTTTACTTCATTGTTATAATTGATTGCAGTTTAGTTGTTCTTCTTCCGGTTGAAATGCCAGCAGAATACACAATGTGACTGACTGCTACATTAATAAGCACTCCACTCCTCTGCCTCTCCTTAGTCTACTGAACTAGAAGTCCTAAGTGCTTTGATAGAAAGTACTGCGGATAAACAACACGCCTCAAAAGCTAGCTTTTCATGTATGCATGGGACAACGCTAGCCTGGTAAACCACCCCGGTCGCAGAAATAATGAAATGTGATTTCCGTGACCGGGGTGGTTTACCAGGCTAGGACAACGCTGTCTCACTCCCAAAAGTCATATTGTGACTTCTTGGGACAAATGTGATTAAACGTCAAATGGTGACTTTTGAGTAATATGAGTAAAGATTCTGTCCCTATTCACAACGATCAGCTCGGCGGTGCCTCCAGTGGCTCAAGTCTGCTTGAGCCACCTACCCTTCAAGTCACCGTATGACGTTTGGTCAAGAAGTCACAATATGACTTTTGGGGGTGAGACAGTGTTGGCATGGGATGTCGTAGAGGGGGTGTGAGTGATTTATTTGTTTTGGTAAAATGAAATAGTAAGGATAAATAATTGTCACACAGAGAAAAGAGGATAAGCTAGTCAAATTGGAAGTAATGAAACAAAAACAAAAATGGGTATTGGGATTGTGGGGTTCTCTCTGCTGATTTGATCAAATTGGTATCCCGACCTGAACATTTATTTTCTGTTTTCAAGAGCTGGAAAAAAGTAAAAGTAAAAGCAGATCTACAAGCTCTAAAGCGTTTCGAGCTTGTAGATCTGCTACTTTTGATGCTTCTGTGTGACACTGTGATCAAGTAGTGCCGTTAATTTATGAAAAAACACAACAAGTTAGAACATGGAGATAAGAGGTTTCTGCCCCGACAGCAATGATATACATCTGGTTTCTGATAATGTGAACTCATTACAATACATAAACAGGCCAGCGGCCTTAAGAGGCTCCCTGATCACCCCCCCCTCCCAAAGACATCATGGCCATCTCCTCCATCTTATAGCGGAGATGTAAATGTGTGGTGATGGGCAGGGGGCTGTGCCTGAGGCGCTGTCCCCGCCGAGGGTCCACCGTGCCTGGGTAACACGCTGTGATGTGAGTCCCTCAATGACAGCATAGCACCAGAGCACCGTTCTCTTCATGTAGAGCAGGAGCTTCTAAAAAAAAAATCATGTCAAGGACCTACAAATTGATATCTATTTGGCCGTGGACCAGCATATTCTTTAAACATTTTTTTGGGAGATGAGCAGATCTACAAGCTCACGACGCATCACATCGCGACATGTTGTGTGCTTGTAGATTTGATATTGTCCAATAGATGAAGTATAGAATAGGGCGTAAAGCAGTTAATGCACTCAGAGAGTAAAAATAAGTATAACATTTTTTAAATACTCAAGTAAAGTAAAAAATACCTTTGAATTTTATGGTAAATTTACTTAAATCTACTTATATACTGTTCAGGAATAGACAGTGTCTAGAATAGTGTCTCAGTACAAAATGCTTTATCAATAATAAGCAATTACATCCACTAAAATGTGTATGTTGGCTTATAGTCTCTACTATAAGTCTTCCACCATCTGTTCAATTTTTTTTTTATGTAACAATGTCTTTCATTTTCTGTTAAGCAGCAAGAAGGTCTGCAAAAGCGAAACGGAAGTACGGGGTGGTGGCTTTATTTTCAGATTTTCAGCACTCCCAATGTTCAGATTGAAAATTGCCTGAGCCCACAATGATATAGCCTATATTATAGCCCACAGCGGCCTATATCACATAACCACTTAACCCTATTTTATACCTTGTACAAGCTCACAGATCAAGTCCACTTCATGCCCCACTATGAGCTTGTAGATCTGCTATTTTTGAAAAATCGTGAAGATTTGTGTAAAACTTTGAATATACATACATATATATATACAAAAAATGAAAGCGAACATGTTTAACTCAAATCTTTGCTTCTGGGGGTCCCTGGCAAACACACATCATTTGGGGGGTCCTTGACATGAAAGAGCTTGAGAACCCTTGCTTTGAGAAGCACCCTCTACAGCTCTTTACCGTTTCTCTTTTTTGTTTTATCATTTATTTTTTCTCTCGCACACACATCCCGACTCCCACCTTCCCTTACAAGAGGATGGTCAGTATTTGCCAGACAATCTGGTGGTCCGTGATGTTGCTTCACACACCTCTGATTCAGCCAACACAAAAAAAAGGACAGAAAATCTTTGT